>NC_050177.1:40503803-40546303 GCF_008315115.2 Sander lucioperca
AGTTAAGTTTAGTTAAGTTTAAGTTGTTTTTTTTGTCTCTGTAAACTCAAAGCTTCAGGTTATGAGGTGACATGTTGGCCTTTTTCTCCGTTTTTGGACTTATCCATGGCCGGAGTTACACTCGTCTTTTCAGTGTAACTTTTGTGAACAGATGCACCAGATCGGAACTCAGCTGTGTCCACCCTTGACTCTTCAATGCGACCTGCCCGATCGGATAGTGACCCGATATTTTCCCACGCGACTATAACGTTGTTCCCGCGCAACAGGTGCATCCAAAATGACACTTTCTTTATATTTTCTTTATTTTTTGAATGGTGGCAGGGCCCGTACAAGACGCTCTTTGTTGAGGAGAGAGTAGCGGCGACAGCGGCTCTCAGCTGTGCTTCAGCCCCTTGGTTTTATTGAAGACTAGCCGCTAACAAAGCTGTGCTAATTCCTTGATAAACACATTTGATTTCCTATAACTTCTTCACAGTAAAATCCCATTGTTATTTTGTTATTTGAAAGCTTTTGTTGTGAAGCCGCACAATCAGAAAATGTTGAGTTAGTTTTAATAAGCAGTAACTTATCACGACTCCCACAACAGTTGGCAGGATCGGATGACAAAGGTTAGCCAGGCTCTGCCCTCCTACGTACTTCGGCTCAATTTTCATTTCCCTTCAGTACTCCGTCTGGGTTCGCGGTATATTCTTGGGTTTTCTCCGGCCAAATATTTGGCGGTCCAATCAGCGAACAGAGGGAGTGGCTGAGAACGATGACGTTGAGGACGTGCGCTAGAAAGATGCGAGCGAAGCCATTCGGTCCGTTGTGGCAACACTGCCGAATATCCAGAAGTTAAAGCCCGAGCAAGAACAGTATTTGCTGAGTTTTGTTGGTGGCCATGAAGATGAGGCCCTCCTCCCCACAGGGTTCGGGAAAAGTTTGATTTTCCAGCTCCATTAGTGGTGGACCAAACCTTAGCGATTGGTTATGGCAAATCCAGTCGCTAGTTCAAACCCCCTCACGGACCAATGCACTGGATGGTAGCTGGAGAGGTTCACTTCCTGGGCACTGCCAAGGTGCCCTTGAGCAAGGCACCGAACCCGCAACTGCTCGGGGCGCTCATCCATGGGCAGCCCCCTCACTCTGACATCTCTCCGTTAGTGCATGTATAGGTTCTGTGCATGTGTGTGTATTTCAGGCCTGGGTGCAATGTGTGTAACTGCAACTGTACCAACAGAGTAGAAAATGTGAATTTCCCCTTGCGGGATAAATAAAGGCATGTCTTCTTCTTTATCTTCTTCTTCTTCAGATGTCAAATCAGGAGGGACTTGGACTTTTGCTGGACAGTGATGCTGATGATGAATTTGAGCCAAATTTGTCTTCAGATGAGGTAATGACAACAACATGACACAAACACTTGTCATATTTAATCCAAGATGTCTTGCCAAACAATTTCTTTTTGCTTCATTTCCATTTGCCAGACTCTGTGTCCCAAAAGGCCGAGGCTAACGGGCCTGGAGGAGCTTTTTGAAGAGGAGGACAGGGCTCTGAAGAGCGTTACAGCAGCAGAAAAGACCCCAATGCCTGAACGAGTCCAGAGAGAAATCCAGCTGTACAGAAACCTGCCGGCCGTGCCCACATCAGAGGACGCTCTGGCCTGGTGGTGGAAGAGACGGGACTCGCTACCTCTCCTGTCTCAGCTCTCCAACTCATACCTGTGTATCCAAGCATCGTCTGCTTCTCGTGAGAGAGTGTGTTCCACAGCAGGGGACACAATCAGCCCAGACGGGTCACACATTCTACCAGAACAGGCGGATATGCAGATATTTCTACAGAAAAATTGATTAAAACCAATGCGATTTAGCAATACTAAAATCCTGTTATTCATGACCTGTGTGTTCAAGTACATCATTCACTGTGCTGCTAGCTTAATGTTATGTCTAATTTACCTCATATCAACAGGAGTATAATGTAAATGTGTATAAATATGTTTTAGATTTGGTGATGCAAGCAAAAATAAATATTTTTTACAATGATACCATCATAGACTGTAAATGTGTGTGAAAAGAGTGTTCTGGCTTTTTGTGTAACTTGAAAGTACAAAGTAAAGTAAAAGTTAGTTGTGAAGTAACATCAATATTTCTACTTTGATAGAAATATACTTTTAGTGAAGCATTCTTTTTGGAATGGCAGAGTGGAGTTACAATGGACTCTCATGACAAAAACTTATCGAAAGAATTTTGATAGTTAAAAAAATGCGGACCAACTTAATATTGGTGGCGGTCAAAACTGGGAGTGTTGCATATCTTGCCAAACAGTTATTCTGAATTAGAGGAAACTCGGCTCAGTTTTTTCCCGTGCTCCTCTGAGGCCGTATGCACAATTTGAAATAAATCCCATTTCTGGGAGGGGCGAGGACCGTGATTGGGCATCGAGAACCGATTCCTACTTGGAATCATTTCAAAAATTACGATTCCAGTAGAATCGTTTCTTTGTTGGAATCGTTTAGAGGATTTGGTTTCAAATCCGATCATTGCTTCCCAATTTAATATGCGCAAGTTTTGGTTTCCGAAGCGACCAGGCGCTTGTTGTGTTGCTGCCATGGAGCACACAGTAAGCGGAGCTCTTGTGTGGCTTTATTTTACATTGAAAAAGCCCGGTGACACTGCAAACCACCATTGAATCAAAATAAAACGTTCCTCTTATTTGTGAAAATAGGCATGTGACCCGTTTCAACTCCACCCCTCAAAGAACCGGAATCGAAAGGAAGAATCGGAATTGGAATCAGAATTCTCCAGAAATCCAAATGATGCCCAACCCTAGCGAGGACCTGTTCATCGCTGCTTGCAGCTTAATTTGACTTTGTTCCTTTTGAACCTCAAGATGACCCTAATGTAACCTGTCATACTCTTCATGCAGTAGTCATTCAGTAGTTTTCACCCCAATAAATCATACTACTATATGTAAGCCAAGCAAACTTCTAGTTGAGTAGGATATTCTAGCACTCGTTTCAAACCCTGGTTTAGCACTGTCATTCTCAGGTAGTAGTAATATTTGTGTTGCAATCAGTTCATTTCCTAATGAGAGTTTAAAAACAAAAGCAGCAGTAAAGAGCTTATATAACGGCAGGTGATGGCTTATTAGCATCAAAGTGTCTCCATAGGAGGTGCGCTTTGCGGATGCTCGCTACCCCCTTGTGAAACACAGAGTGGAGGCTCCAGAGTTTCCAGGAAGCATGCTGGCCAATGAGAGCAGACTGGGCTTCTTCGGGAGGAGGGCTTAAAGAGACAGGCGCTCCTACAGAGCGTCTCATACAGAGGGTGAATACATGTGCAGCAGCCATGGACAGTGTAAGAAAAATAAAGTGTTTTTTAAACATTAAAGCACGTACAAATGTTCTAGTACAAACACAAAATGCAAGTATAATCCTGAAAATGCTATATAATAGTTGCCCTTTAATAATGATTTAGTAATTCTTGCACAGGGAAATATAGAAGGTTAATGATACATATCATAAGCTTGAAGAGTTGCTTGAATCTAAAACTGTTTTTTTTAGTAATTTCTGCATGGAACTACTAGGCCTACCCCTCTGTGGTAACAATATGAATCTTAACTTTTCAGAGAGGTCCCAGATGATTGGAGCAGAGATGGAAGGCTGCCTGTAGTACTGGATGAGCAGCAGCAGAGGGGGAACATCTTCATGTTATGAACACAGATGCAGCAGGAAGAAAAGACTGTCTGTACTACTACTACTACCTCTTTACTCGCAGAATACAATGTACAATGTTCTAATAGTGACCAAAACTTCCATCATACTGTAGATGAATGCACACACTTAGTGTGTGTGTACAATATATATATTGGCACCAAACCCCCAACTGCTACAATACATAATCAACACATGAATTACGATGTGTATCATCTGTTATTATAGTTTAAGATAGAACTTTATTGATCTTGGGGAGAAAAATTCACAAGCTACCCAGCAGTACGTAAAATAATTACAATTAGCCCCACCCTTATCAGCTGTAACAGTAATGTGATTAATGCATAAGTAATTATAATACAATGATATAATACACATTATATTATTCTGAAATAGTCCTTTCTGCATAATGATTGCTTTTTTTTTAATAAGCACCTGGGTGTTCTTCTGAACAATCAACTGGACCTGGACTGGACAGAAAATACATATGCACTGTTCAAAAAAGGACAGAGCAGACTCTATCTGCTGAGGAGACTCTGGTCTTTTGGAGTTCAGGGGGCACTCCTGAGGATGTTTTTTTGACTCTGTGGTGGCATCAGCCATCTTGTGGTCTGCTGAGGGAGCAGCATCGCAACTGCTGACGGGAAGGGACCAAACAAACTGGTTAGAAAGGCCAGCTATGTCCTGGGATGCCCACTAGAACCAGTGGATTTGGGAAGAGAAAGGAGAAGGATAGCCAAGCTATAGACAACATGTCCCCGCCTCCTGCAGTCCACTCTGACAGCACTGAGCAGTTCCTTCAGCAGGTAGACAGGCCGCGCTGTGTGAAGGAGAGAAAGCGCAGATCCTTCCTTCCTACTGCTGTCACACTTTATAATCAGCACTGCTCCAAGTACACTACTTACCAAAACTGACAACTCGCTCATGTGCAATATCAAGGTTTACTTATCTGTGCAATATAATTTTCAATATTTTATATATATATATTATATATTTTAATTATTCAACCTTTAAGTCTGTTGAATTTTTAAATATCCCCCTTACTGTTAACTGCTTTTTTACTGTTTGCACTATCCCCTTTGCTGCTGTAACACTGCAAATGTCCCTGTTGTGGGGCTAGTAAAGAATTACCCTATCTCTTACTTTTTAAATATGTTGCGATGAATACTTCTGGGTTTTAAGTAAAGTAAGTACAAATTTGAATGCAGAATGTTTACTTGTATAAAAAAAGGAAAAGTACTTCTACACTGTATTGCTTAGGGATGAGCGAGTACAGCATTATCTGTATCTGTATCTGTTAACCATATGAATTATCTGGGCGGGGCCTAACCAGCAGACGGTTTAAAAAAAAAAAAAAACTCTGATGACCGGCAGAGAGAGGGAGAGTGTGTGTGTGTGTGTGTGTGTGTGTGTGTGTGTGTGTGGGGCTAATTAATTTGTAATATAGCTTTATACCACTACTTCCTTTATTTTTTTTATGAAATACAGCAAGAAAGTGTCAGACACTCAGTGTGTAAAGTAAAAAAAACTGGTTAGAGCCAGCCGACGATTTAAAAAAGAAAAAACATCTCCGACAGGCAGAGACGCAACGCGAGTCACATTCTACCAAGCACCACGTCTGAACAAACCCCACGTTTACCAGAACTCTACTGGTTAATAAGTAAGTACTACAAACCGAAGTAAAAAACAAACCTGAAGCTGAAGAAACCCTAAACGTTAACGGAAAAGACCCGCGAACCTGAGTGACTGAGGGAGAGACAGAGAGAGAGAGAGAGAGGGAGAGAGAGCTGTTCTGTGTGTGAGTGAGCAGAGCGGGACACAGCAACACAATAAATCTGTATGTGTGTAGGGGAGGGGCGCTGTGACGACTAGCCTATCACAGAACGCAGACACAGTCAGCTACCCAATGAGGATTTTTATTCAATCCGAGCACAGATATTGACTCGTATTACTTGTATAATACTCGTACTCGGCAAAAGTGCTTTATCCGTACTGGATACTCGTTTCAGCCGAGTATCCGGCTCAACTCTAGTATTGCTACTTTTACTTGCTTCCTGTTGACCGTTGCGTCCTTCTAAGTTGTAATTTTTGAATACCTAAAAGATTTTTATCTAATGCAGTCATGTTGTAATTTTAAAGGCAGTTTTAATGGCGAAATCATTAAGAACGTTTCCTGAAATTAAATCAGATATCTGTTAGTGTTTTCTGAATGCTTAAACCCTAACCGTGATTGTCATAGCACAATTTCTAAAACTATTAATACTTATAGCAAAACCACTCACTGAGTTTGCAAAACTAAAAGCACAAACACTGCTTTGCACTCAGTTTTGTAACACACACTTTGCAAAACTCTAGGTACAATCCACTGCTTTACACTCATTTTCCAAATAATCAACACACTCCTAGCAAAACTATACACATGTATGGCTATTATTTACACTATTTTGCCAACTGTCTGGCACACTGTCACATGTGAAAACTGTTTTAGATAATTAGTTAACTTTGCAATCAGCCTAAGCACTATAAATAAGCCACAGGTGAGCTGTGGACGGAGGAGGAAGAGTGAGAATTAGAGGAGGCCGAGGAAGAGGACGTGGACGTGAAGAAGTAGGAGGAAGAGGAGGAGGAAGATGACGTGGATGTAAAGAAGTAGGAGGAAGAGGAGGAGGAAGAGGACGCAGAGGTGAAGAAGCGAGAGGGAGAGGACGACAAGGACAAGGAGGTGAAGTCAGAGGAAGAGGACAAGGAGGAGCAAGAGGAGGACAAGGAGGGGGAAGAGGAAGGGTAAGAAGAGTAAGAAATAGAATTACTGATGACATCAGAGCTACAATAGTGGACCATGTAATCAACCATGGAATGACCCTGAGGGAAGCTGGCCAAAGGGTTCAGCCTAACTTGAGCCACTACACTGTAGCAAGCATCATAAGGAAATTTTGAAATGAGAATCGGTTAGAACAGTCACTTTGCCCTAAGTTTTGTAGCACTGCCATACTCTAATGAGAAACACAACAATACCATACATGTAAAAATACTGAAATTGTTACTTTACAGAATTGCTAGATGTACAGATGCTGGGGGCAGAGGAAGAAGAGACCCATATAGTCAATATGGTGATTGCAAATAATTCCATAAGGCTACGAGAAATACAGCAACGCATAATTGAGGATGACACCACCTTCCAAAACATACACAATGTGAGCATTTCTGTATTATCTTGTGTACTTGCCCGCAACAGAATCCGAATGAAACAAATCTACAGAGTCCCTTTTGAAAGAAACAGTGAACGTGTGAAACAACTGCGATATGACTATGTGCAGGTAAGCTATAGTATCATTGGTACTGAATCTGGAAGTGCATAATGTAGTGCTGTGCATGGGCCTGCTATGCTGCATTTGTTTTGTCTTGTCCAGAGAGTGATGGAGCTGGAGGCAGATGCCATGGGTCATGAGCTGCTTTTTGTGGATGAGGCAGGTTTTAACCTCACTAAAACAAGGAGACGTGGCAGGAACATTATTGGACACCGTGCCAAAATCAATGTCCCAGGACAACGTAGTGGTAACATAACTATGTGTGCAGCTATAAGTCAAAATGGTGTTGTTCACCATCATGCAACCCTAGGCCCATATAACACTGCACACATCATTACATTCCTGGACACCTTACATGACATGCTCACTAATGTTCAGAGACCAGAGCAGACCAGATACGTCATCATATGGGACAATGTTAATTTCCATAGGGCTGCTTTGGTCCACAACTGGTTTACAGATCACCCACTCTTCACTGTACTCACCCTCCCTGCATACTCTCCATTCTTGAATCCAATTGAAGAGTTCTTCTCTGCCTGGCGCTGGAAGGTCTATGACCGTCATCCCCATCAACACATAGCCCTTTTACAGGCAATGGAGGAGGCATGTGGGGATATTGACCAGGCATCATGTCAGGGCTGGATACGGCATTCCAAGATATTTTCCCCGGTGCCTTGGACTAGAGGACATTGCGTGTGATGTAGATGAAATTTTGTGGCCGGACCCAGAGAGACGACCCGATGTAGACTGATTTTTTTTTTCTTCTCAGTGAAATTACTATTTTGTGTTTTGACTTGGAAAAAACACTTGTGTTTGTTTTGATGTGTGTAAATAAACACCAATACTTGAAGTTTGGATCCCTGTATGTTTACAGAACTATGACAAAAGTATGACCTCAAACTGACATAGCCTACCTTGTGCACAGAGAAAGCAAAAGCCAGATGTGTTCTTTATTCATGCCATCAGTGTGTAGTTGGTGCATTGCGTGCTTATTAATGTGATCGCTTGTGTTAACTGTTTGATATGAAAATACCATTTTTATGAAGGTTTGAAGAGTTAAGCAAGGTTTATTAGCTTTTGCAAGACAACTACAATGTTTTGCTGATTTGGTGAAAGGTTTTCTTATTTGTGTGTAGAGTTTTGCAAAAATAGCCAATAGTTACAAAAAATGTGCCTAAGCCATCAGAAAAAACTGTAATACTCGTTGTTGTTGTGATGATGTTGTTGTTGTTGTGGTTATTATTTTTTCAATTCATCATTGATAGCAGTAAAGTACTTAGGATGATATTTACAAATAGATATTTTAACTGACAGTAGAGCTGTTTATGTCAACCCCATCTCACAGCAGTTCGTGAAATGGTCACGTTATTTAATCTATTGATTCATGTACACGGACATGTTTATCTCGTTTATTTCGTGGTGGTGAGCAAGTTTTTTAAACTAATGTATTTCAATGGGAAGCATCTTTTGTGATCACAGCACGACTACGGTAGCAAGTAGTATGAAAAGCCAAAAAAACTGCGTAAGGAGGTTGGTTGGGCTAGTGGATGGGTCAAACAACACTGGACTTTCACCATGGAGACCGGTGTTCGTGGCCGGCGTGTGACGTTTCCTTTCCCCGTTCTTCTTTTCCTAAACCCAACCGTCCCGTTGTTGTTGCGCATCCCCCAGAGACCGCGGATCGTGTCCCGGCGTGTGACGTGTCCTTTCCCCGTTCTTTTCCTAAACCCAACCTCCGTATAGATGCTACCCATTATGTGCTGACCACCACGAAATAAACGAGATAATTGTGTCCGTGTACACGAATCAATAGATTAAAAATGACGTGACCATTTCATGAACTGCCGTGAGACCGTGTTGCATTTTCAGCATACAGGAGAGTAAAACAATGTCGGCCTGCAGTCTAGTCGGGTCTTAGACACATTCACAGAAACAAACACATACTGTGTGGCATGATAGTGACGTGGGATTGAAAGAGATCGCAAAAATACTAAAAAAAGGTTTCTGTTTCTTGATCAGAAAGGTAACTTGCTTGACATTTATCTGGCAGGAAGTCAATATGTGCGTTTGAACTAGGGGTGTAACGGTACGCAAAAATCACGGTTTGGTACATACCTCGGTTTTAAAGTCACGGTTCGGTTCATTTTCGGTACAGTAAGGGAAAGAAATGCAAACATTAAACTGCAGGTTGTTTATTACTATAAACTTTTTTTTTAACAATTTGTTTACACTTTTTAAAACACTTTTTAATAAAATATATATAAAATAAATAAGATAGAAATAAAAGAAATAAAACACTGCTGCAAAGTTCTCCACTAAATAAAATACTCTGTCTCAAACCAATATCACATAATAAAATATAATGAAAAATATAAATAAATAACTATGGATTACAGTGCAGCATTATCAATCCCAGCTTGTCAACAACCGAGTATGGTCGTAGATCAGCTGCTATAAAAACACCAATTGCTTTCGTTATTGCGTTGGCCCGATCGGAATTACCAGCAAAGGTCTGTTTAAATGCCAACGGGAGCTGCGTTTGAATTACGGTCATTTTTTTCCTTGTAGTAGTGATGTTCACACTCGCGTGATGCCTTTTCAAGTGCGTTAACAAGTTTGAAGTGTTGCCAGAAACATACACGATCATTCCTGAGCAACGTCGGCACACTGCTTTCGTGTTATCGACTAGTCTTTGTCCGTTGACGTATTTCACTGGGAAACCGAAGTGTTCCCAAACAGGAGACCTTAATGATATGGGTGGCTCTTCAAGCTCCGGCTTGTCCGTACTGTCTGCATTGGCCATGACGCTAGCTAGCGAGAGGCTGGGCTAAAGTGTGCCGTGTATGTTGTTGTACAGCGCGTGGTGTGTGATTTTTATTTTTTTCCCAAAACCACTTCAGCGGAAATCCCGCCCTGCAGTCGATTTCATTGGTTTAGGTTACAGTGACAGCGGGTAGGTTTAGAGATCAGTGTTTGGTGTAGGCAATCTGTACAGTGATTGACATATTGACATGACCAATGAAAACTTTAGAATCAGCTGCAGGGCGGGATTTGCGCTGAACGCGGAGACTTCCGCCACTTAATATGTTCGTGTGGAAACACGAAAATTGACCTATGTTCCGCACACAAAAGATTGCGTTCGGCCATTCGGTGCACACGTGCACCGTACCGAAAGCCCTGTACCGAAACGGTCCGGTACAAATACACGTACCGTTACACCCCTAGTTTGAACTCAAAAGGACCAAGAGCGAAAAATGGGAAATAAGGTAAAAGATATGTGAAAAGAGCTAAAGTACAAGTGCTTAGGGTTTCAATTAACACATTTACTTACTGTAATTTAAATACTTAGTTATTCTCTGAATCATAGTGTCTTATTTTGATCTAAAAAAGTTAATACTACTACTACTACTACTTTGGTTATACTGTAAGCACCCTTCAAAACCAAGTTACAAGGAGAGTCAGAAAAGACCGAACCAACAATAAAATACAAACTATTAAGATAAAAAACTAAAGAAATTTAACAGTTGAAATGAAAAAGAACTAATTTGCAGTAATTTATTTTCTGAGGCTGTCCTTGTTTCATTTCTAAACCTCTCATTGTTGTGATTTGTATGTAAGACCTGTAGATAGATGATAAAAGGTTAGACTATAAAAATCTCTTAAGTAGAATTAATAACATGGCACTGAAAGCAAGCTAAATGAACAGAGTAATAATAATAATAATATTTTTTTTTAAATTATTTCGCAGTGGTGTTTAACCACAAAAAAATAAAATAAAAAAATCTATTGGAACATTAAGCTTCCTCATTCCAGTAAAGGCTCCGACCACGAGAGCCAAAGTGTGAAACACTTAAGATGAGCAAAAAAACAAACGTGTAGCATTTTGGTTCATGTGGTGTAGCAGGGTTGATATGAGCGTGTACTTAAAGGAGAACTCCGGGCAATTTTTACTTTATCTTGATCGCTATACGTATGCAAGTACTGTCGATAGCAAAAAAAACGAATCGGTGCTAGCAACACGGAGCTGCTGCAGCTAATGCCCAGAGATCCCACTTAGCTAAAACGGCAGTTTTGGGGGCATAAGATAAAGAGTGCCTTTGTGCCTCTTAACAGACACAAAATGCAATTAAAATGTCTGTGCAACATGAACAGGGCCCTTACATGACAACAAGATGCGTTTTCAACTCAGACATTGCCTTGCTTCTGCTTCCTCCCCGCCATCCTCGTTTACCGCGGCCTACAACAATCCAACTAGCGCCCGCTGGTCTGGTGGATGTCCTCCAGAAGACCGTTCATGCCTTTGCGACGAAAAATTGTATTTTATTTCACCCTCTAAAATAGGTAATTGAGCACTGTAGTGGTTATGACCATATTAGTGACTATGTAACTACATGGAAACAGACCAAATTATGTGTGCCTTGTACAGTAAAATAGTGTTACAGACGGCTAGCTGTAGTCTCGCGCTGAAGTCCCATGGGAATTCAGTTGTAGCAGGAAAAGGGAAACAGTGTGCAGGTTGGAGCGTAGTGTGTGAAGAGTGAAGAGCGGAGGTGTTCACAAGTGAAGAAACTTAACGTAACTATGGAGCTAGAGCTAGCCTTCAGTACTATTACTGTACAAGAAACAGGCATTATTTGGCCCGTTTCCATGTAGTTACATAGTCACTGATATGATCATAACCACTACAGTGCTCAATTACCTATTTTTGAGGGTGAAATAAAATAAAATTTTTCGTCGCGAAGACATGAACGGTCTTCTGGAGGACATCCACCAGACCAGCGGGCACTCGTTGGCCTGCTAGCCCGGCTAAGGAAACCATAACGATCGACAATGACAAGACTCCTACTCACCAACGCCAGATGGATCACACACAAAATGGATGTATATGCTACAAATACACACGGAACTGCTTCGTGATGATTATTACCGAAGCCTGGCTGAACACTCACTCATCCCAGACGGCAGCTAGCAGCTAACAGAGTAGGTGAATTTAAACAATGTCTGAGTTGAAAACGCATCTTGTTGTCATGTAAGGGCCCTGTTCATGTTGTACAGACATTTTAATTGCATTGTGTGTCTGTTAAGAGGCACAAAGGCACTCTTCATCTTATGCCCCCAAAACTGCCGTTTTAGCTAAGTGGGAGCTCTCGGCATTAGCTGCAGCAGCTCCGTGTTGCTAGCACCAATTCGGCTTGTTTTTTTTTTTTGCTATCGACAGTACTCACATATGTATAGCGATCAAGATTAACGTAAAAATTGCCCGGAGTTCTCCTTTAACATTCACACATTAAAAGGTCTTTTAATTAATGCTACGTTGCTATGATTAATCCTACACAAAGCAGCTTTGACAAACTTTGCAGTACAAGATTTTGTGATCATTTCACAAATCAGCCAATATATACTTTCACGTTTTGTTGTGTTTTAACGTGGGATGCATCAGCAAACTTGCAGCACAGACAAAGAGCACAGTTACATAGCACACATAGATGCCTATGTATGTGTCATTTAAACAGATTTTGTTTTCACTTTTGCTGTTATTTCAATCAGAAGAGACTTGTTTGCAGATATGCAAAGTTTATTGTACATAGCATAATAAAGTGTACAGAGTCTTTGGAGATTAGACTCCATCGTTTATACTAATAGTTTTCTTATAGGGGTAGAGAACCATCATAACCCCCCGATGGAATCCAGAAACCGGTGGTGGCGGAGAAAGAGCCCAGAGACCAGGCCAAAGGAGGCTCCAGAGCGGTCAGCTGGAGAAAGACCATGACTGGAGGTGGAGGGTTGGACACTTTGCCTGAAACAACAGCTGATAGCACAGGGAGAGAAACAGAATTAAAGCGGGGTTGACGCTGTGATTGGCCCTTGGAATTCGTGGCCGATTCTGATTGGTTTAACAGGAAGGTGAACGCCTCCAACAGCTGATTGATTTAAAAAGAGAGCATAGATAAAAAGTTAGGTCTTCCTGAAAGAATTTACGCTGAGCTACATTTCAATCAGGAGAGACTTGTTTGCAGATATGCAAAGTTTATTGTACATAGCATAATAAAGTGTACAGAGTCTTTGGAGATTAGACTCCATCATTTATACTAATAGTTTTCTTATAGGGGTAGAAAACCCCATCATAACCCCCAAAATCGTGACTATAATTAGAGATTAGAAACATGGAGAAAGAAGAAGAACATGCGAAAGTATAAAAAAAAAAAAATATTATATATATATATATAAAAAAACATATGACTTACCTCTTAGCAGCAACGGATCTGAAATAGAAAAGCAAATGTAGTGATCCGTCCCCAAAACAGCATGCAAAATACTTCCCGTATTTCGGTCATCGGCGACTCAAGCCGGCACAACATGGAATCACTGCCGGTACGGCAACTCAGGCCGGTAAAACATAGAATGAAATATGGCATCACTGCCAGCACGGTAACGTAAAATAAAACTCGCCATCTCCGCCGGTATTTATTAAATGCAATATGAACAGGATAACCCCGCAGATGTGAGACATACACAACAGTGACTAAGAGCACACCACAACCGGTTATATGCAAGCTTACCAGAATTATGGCTATAGGGATCGTTGGTTTGCGAGGATGTCATTGACGTCAGGACGAATATATGATGAGTAAGCAGAAGAAGACCACCGACCCATCTTTTGCAAGGAAGTCCGAGAAATACCTCGATTGGCCGCCGTAGTAGCCGCCCATATCCTGAATGAATGGCCTGACTAATGCTGGGGTGCAATGTCAGATTTAATGAGAATTAACTCCAAATGATGCCTAAACCAATCTTTTGACAGGGGAAAATCCCCAGGAATAATAAACAAAAGTGCAAGGGAGCTAGTATGAGGCCTTAACATAAGATAATTCAACATGGATTTAAACGGGCAAAAAAGTGTGTCCGTGCGGGCAACAATGATGGAACAAGCTCCTCCGCATTTAAAATGCTGAAGTTTTAAGCAGTAATGATGAGAATGAAAGGCCAGATCGGAAAAAGTTATATCTCTATCGGGGTTGAAGGATTTGGAAGAAGTAGTAAATTCACCGCATCTAAGAAATGCATAAAAAGCTAACAGAAAAACGGCCTCCAGAAGGGCATCGATGTAGGAAGAAAAAAACGCCTTTTCTGAGTGTCGTCACCAGTTTATGCAAAATGCCGAGTGTGATTGGCTGCCTAAGGTCAGGGGAAGAAGGATGAGATTTAGAGACACCTTTCAACAGCAATTTAATAGTCTGATTGGAAAAGAGGCTTGGAAATGAAGGATCATGGTCATGGACCATGGTTAAAAATGCATGGGCTGCTTCGGCAGCCGAAGGTCAGACGCACCCCGAAATATAATTTTGAATCCCACTTAACTCCAAAAAGGGGCCACTGAGAAGGATCAATGGGAATTATTTTAAATGCGTCAGCGATGTCTGCTTTGGAGAGCCAGGCGCCAACCCCTGCCAGCTTGATCATTTTAATGGCGTTATCCACGGTAGCATAATGCAGAGAAAAGGGGACGGGCAGAATGAGACTATTGATACTCGCGACAGGCCCGTTGTGAGGCGCTGATAGATTGAAGATCAGGCGCTTTTTTCCTGAGTACTTCCTAGCAGCCACACCGATGGGACTGACGCGAAAAACCGAAAATGGAGACGAGCTGAACGGCCCGATCTTACCACCGATGCCAACAACCGGGAAAAGCTAATTTTTCGCCACAAATGTGACAGATGGAGCAGAGAGCACACCCACCCGAAAACCTTGTGAAAGCCCAGTAGAAGGTGATCCACAAACACAGAATTAGGATGATAAGCCAGTTCATTGGATGGATGCACAGCTAGAATGTCTTTGAGCTGAGCCGAGGCTGCCGCCGGGCAGCCCAGGGCTGGGCCAAGCGCCAGGGGCAGATCGACCGGGGATGCACATCTCGGCAATCGCTGCAGACATGGAGAAAAATGCAATTGGGGAAAGAACAGACACCTTCATTAAAGTTATTACAAATAGGAGGTTTGGAAGGCTTAGAAACCTGACGTCTGCGGGCCTACGCGCCGGGCGGGGAATCATGACGAGGAGGCTGAAAGGAGGTAGTGGGGTTCCGCCGAAACGGTACAGTGAGGCAAAGGGAGGCCATATGGCCCGAAGCACCGCAGGCGGAGCAAGAAATCACTTGCGCACCTCCCACAAGCATGACCAGGAGCTCGATATCCAAAACGGACCAGTCCACCCGAACGTTGGACCTTGCTGGAAAAGGCCTTATGGTATTGGTAGAAAACATTCCTTCCATACTTGAGGTTCAGATCACTGATCAATGCTAAATAAGAGTCAAGTTCCTGTCTCCTTTCCGGGTACACGGAACAAATTACATCCCGAAATAACCCGAAAGCCACCAAAAACTGTCCTATGGACAGCTCTTTGCGCAGCCTGGGGTCAGCTGACTTGAACACCGCGGAGAACCCATCCCCAGATACCAGATTGTTCTCGCATTCCGGGGAAGGCAGAATGAGACTCACCAAGTTAACATCTTTGCCTTGCAAGATCTTAGCACGCAAGCAGGCAGACATGTTAGCAGAACCGGGAATATATGGCCTACCTATAGACGGTGCCAAAACAGCGGTGGCCAGGGAAAAGTTAGCTTCGGCCGGGGCAGGCGGGGGCTGCTGTCTGACCCGGCGAAGGTGGGAGCGCTTTCAGTAGCCTGCAGTCGCGCATCCATGGACTGCAACGAGCTGGCCAGAGACTGGAGAGAAGCGAGGATGAGGCCAGTGTCCGAGGACCCACTTGGAACAGCCGTAGCAGCCGCCTGGCTGAAGGAAGCCGCACCGCGCTTCTTTGGCGGGGCATGAGGAGGGGCATCCGCCTTCTTGGCCTGCTTCCGACCACGAGCAGCCACGGGAGTGGGAGGTGAGGGAGCCGGCGTGACGCACCCAGCTTGGGCAGCCAGCTTGCGGAGCTCGGGAGAAAGCAAGCCTGAAGCCGGCATGACACCACAATCCTGAAGCTGCAGGATGATCCTCTCCATCTCCGTCCCATCCGAACGGGAATCGGGCAAGGAAGCCAGGCGAGAACTCCTGCGAATGCCGTCCAGAGAAGCAGCAGTTGCCACCGGTGATGAGCAGAGACCAGGAACCGGTTCTGACGCGGGATCAGACTCAGAATCCGACATGGTGAGAATGAAGAGCAAAACACAAAACAGTGAGGGAACGGGAGCCATACAGCCGTCTGAATGACATAGTTGACGCTTTGCCTGAAACGACAGCTGATAGCACAGGGAGAGAAACAGATTCAAAGCGGGGTTGTGATGCTGTGATTGGCCCTTGAAATTCATGGCTGATTTTGATTGGTTTAACAGGAAGGTGAACGCCTCCAGCTGATTGATTTAAGAAGAGAGCATAGATTTAAGTGGGGTGAACCATCTAATTCTTATAGGCACTACTGTATAAATACCTGGAACAAATATCATATTTGATGATAGCGCTTAAACATGCAGTAGAAATAGCAATTAAGAATAAAAAACAGTTACTGTCATCTCCAGAGATACATACAAACTTCCTGTGTCACACAGTAAAACTGTGCTACTGTATCTGTTAGCGCTGCACGTTTTCAGATGTATCCCACTTCGAAACACTGCGAAACTAGATACTGTATATAGATTGAATAATATGTGCAATAATAAACTATAAGTAGCATTTATTGTCTGTACACAATTCTTTCTTTTTACTGTTTGAACGGCCCTCCATCAAAGCAACAATTTTTGCCCTGTTCCCACACTACAATTAACCAAAATGTCACCGGTTTGGTCTGGGTTCAGTTTTGTTCATCTGACGCCAGGGCCGGATTGGGACTCATTTTCAGCCCTGTAGTTTTATGCCTTAGACCGGCCCACTTTAGTTCACAACTGACTATATTAAAATAATGTAATTAAAACCTCAGAATATAAGTCTGCTCTCCCTTTCACACTTCCTTCTGTATCCCTAGACTTGAGTGCACCTGTATTTAATCCCAATAAAAGCATATTGTAATCTTTAACATATTTGACATGGAAAGCACGTTCAAATTAAATTGAATTAAATCAAAGCAAATTAAAAATGTCCAAATGGCAAAATATGCAGGCTTAATTCATATTACTTTTATCCTATTCCCTTTCAATCGTAGGCTTTGTATATTCACTATCGTTTGATTAAAAACATAATGGTCACTAGTAACACGTGGGCATAGAAAGTTGTTATATTGTAACTAATGTGATCACTGCAAAAAAAAAAAAAAATGCTTTTCTTACTTAGTATTTTTGTCTCGTTTCCAGTCCAAATATCTAAAACAAATCTTACATCAAGATGCATTTACTAAACAAGTATGAAAAAAGACACCTCAAAATTAAGTGATTTTTTTGCTTAAAACAAGCTACATTATCTGCCAATGGGGTAAGAAAAATAATTGTTTTAGATTTAGCTTGTTTTAAGCAACAACAAAAAAACAAAATCACTTAATTTTTAGTTGTTTTTTTTTTCAGAAAACAAGACATCATTTCTTATGCCATTTCACTTGTCTAGTAAATGTATCTTGAATAAAGAATATTTCGATATTTGAACTGGAAACATTTTTTTCAGTGATAATGTTTGCTTATTCACACACTATGGTACAACAGCAGCTTAGGCTACCTGTGTCTTTCACAGTGAGAGCATTAGTCTCTTCACAACTGGGTCCTGGCTCTGTTTCTGACACTAAATGAAATTTTTTACATTTATTTCTCACCACAAATATCCCCTTTTTACAAAGCTTTCAAATCAAGTCAAGTCAGTTTCATTAATGTATTGCTGAATCATCAGGTATCATTAGTTATCTCAGGTAACGTTACTGGGCCTTGCTCTTCACTGTTAGCAGCAAACCGGACTAGAGGCGGCTGCTGCTGAAGAGCTACAAGGAAAAAGTTTGATACATGAATGGTGGTTTGCAGACAACGTTGTTTTGCACGGTCGCTAGCATCTTGCACTGCTCCTAACTACCCTAACGTTAGCTTACTTACCGGCCTCGTCGTCTTCATTTGTTTTTTTGAGGAAAAATTTGCTCAGCTTAGAACATTTGGCCGCGTCAGTTTCCAAAGCTTTTTTCTTTTTTATTCTGGCCTTTTCAGCGCCGCCTTTGCGCTTCCTGTTATCCATTTTTATCTGACCTTTTTTATTTTGAGCAACTTGCAAGGTGCCGTGTCGGGGGCGGGGCCAGGGAGTCAAAAGATAATCATGTCATCATTAACCTGCAGGCTGCACTCTGCGAGAAAATATTAAATAAAAAAGAGTGGGACTGCGGTACAATAATAAATAAAAAGAGTGGGACTGTGGTAAAATGTGTGAAGGAGAGAAAGCGCAGATCCTTCCTTCCTACTGCTGTCACACTTTATAATCAGCACTGCTCCAAGTACACTACCAAAACTGACAACTCGCTCATGTGCAATAATCTGTGCAATATAATTTTCAATATTTTATATATATTATATATTTTAATTATTCAACCTTTAAGTCTGTTAACTTTTTATATTTCCCCCTTATTGTTAACTGCCTTTATACTGTTTGCACTATCCCCTTTGCTGCTGTAACACTGCAAATGTCCCTGTTGTGGGGCTAGTAAAGAATTACCCTATCTCATACTTTTGAAACATGTTGCGATGAATACTTCTGGGTTTTAAGTAAAGTAAAGTAAGTACAAATTTGAACGCAGGATGTTTACTTAAAAACTAAAAAAAGAAGTACCTTCTACACTGTATTGCTACTTTTACTTAAGTAAATGATCTAAGTACTTTTTGGCTATATACAGTACATTATTGCTTCCTGTTGACCGTTGCGTCCTTCTAAGTTGTAATTTTTGAATACCTAAAAGATTTTTATCCAATGCAGTCATGTTGTAATTTTAAAGGCTGTTTTAATGGAGAAACATTTCCTGAAATTAAATCAGATATGTGTTAATACTCGTTGTTGTTGTGATGATGTTGTTGTTGTTGTTGTTGTTGTGGTTATTATTTTTTCAATTCATCATTGATAGCAGTAATTAGGATGATATTTACAAATAGATATTTTAACTGACAGTAGAGCTGTTTATGTCATTTCAGCACACGCTCGATGGTGTTTTAAGCCCCCACCATCGACTTCAAGGCAGCGCTGCGACCGTCGACTTTAAGGCACCTAACCTTAACCCTAACCCTAACCGTAACCCTTGCCTAACCCTAGTGCCTTCCATGCGGCGTTGCCTGGAAGATGACGTTGGAGGCTTAAAACACCCAACACCTCAGCACAAAGGAGAAACAATGTGGGCCTGCAATCTAGTCGGTAGAGCCCTGCACGGGCCAAAAACTCCAGCCCTAACCCGGCCCTGGCCCATGGTGTTCAAGCCCTACCCGACCACAGCCCGACAACGCCTGCAATTTTTTCAGCCCGAACCCGTCTCGACCCGAGACCAACATCAATCACTTTTAAGCTCTCTCTGCCGCGCGCGCTCTTTGATGCGCGCTCTCTCTCTGACGCACGCTCTCTGATGCACGTATATTATGGGCACAATGATATGAATGGATAGAAGCTAAAATAAGCGATGAATGAGTCTGACCCGAGCCCGATCTGTAAAAAAAAAAAAACAGCCCGAGCCCGGCCCGAATGGGCTTAGCCTGTTGGGCCGCATCGGGCTCCAACGGGCTTGCAGGGCTCTACTAGTCGGGTCTTAGACACATTCACAGACACAAACACATACTGTGTGGCATGATAGTGATGTGGGATTGAAAGAGATCGCAAAAATACTAAAAAACGGTTTCTGTTTCTTGATCAGAAAGGTAACTTGACATTTATCTGGCAGGAAGTCAATATGTGTGTTTGAACTCAAAAGGAGCGAGATGTCATAAAAAATGGGAAATAAGGTAAAAGATATGTGAAAAGAGCTAAAGTACAAGTGCTTAGGGTTTCAATAAACACATTTACTTACTGTAATTTAAATACCTAGTTATTCTCTGAATCATAGTGTTTTATTTTGATCTAAAAAAAAGTTAATACCACTACTACTACTACTACTACTACTACTTTGGTTATACTGTATAGCACCCTTCAAAACCAAGTTACAAGGAGAGTCAGAAAAGACCAAACCAACAGATACACAGGTACACTGCAATAAAATACAAACTATTAAGATTAAACTCTAAAGAAATGTAACAGTTGAAATGAAAAAGACCTAATTTGCAGTAATTTATTTTCTGAGGCTGTCCTTGTTTCATTTCTAAACCTCTCATTGTTGTGATTTGTATGTAAGACCTGTAGATAGATGATAAAAGGTTAGACTATAAAAATGCCTTAAGTGGAATTAATAACATGGCACTGAAAGCAAGCTAAATAAACAGAGTAATAATCTTTTTTTTTATTATTTCGCAGTGGTGTTTAACCACAAAAAAATGAAATAAAAAAAAATCTATTGGAACATTAAGCTTCCTCATTCCAGTAAAGGCTCCGACCACGAGAGACAAAGTGTGAAACACGTAAGATTAGCAAAAAAGACATTTTGGTTCATGTGGTGTAGCAGGGTTGATATGATCGAGTACCTAACATTCACACATGAAAAGCAGGAACTGTGTCTTGTAATTAATGCTACGTTGCTATGATTAATCCTACACAAAGCAGCTTTGACAAACTTCGCAAAACAAGATTTTGTGATCATTTCTCAAATCAGCCAATATATACTTTCACATTTTGTTGTGTTTCAAGGTGGGATGCATCTGCAAACTTGCAGCACAGACAAAGAGCACAGTTCAATCGTGTGTAACGACCTTAGACACGACACTGGTGGACTCAAATGCACGACTCAGAACACGGTTGAAAGTTAAACAAAATAATGTCTTTACTTGACAAATGTTTAAACAAAGAAAGTGCTCACAAGGAGGATCTTAACAAACAAACTTAATGGCATAAATAAAACCTGGCTGGAACGTTGACGAGACTGACATGGTGACAAGACAAACTGGCACAAGACAAAGGAAGACAAGGACTATTTATACATGAGGTAGGGGAGAACAGATGAAATCAATCAGGGGTGGGGTAGACAATCACAACGGCGGGAAACTCACAAAATGGGGGAAGTCAGGGTCTGAAACAAGAGGGAAGTGCACAACAAGAAAAAACATGAGTGACTAAACTTAACAAACTTGACGAGACATAACAGTACCCCCCCCCCCAGCCTCCGGGTGGCAGGCATAGAAGTTCCTGATCAGATCTTTATCCACAATGAAATGCGAATGGATCCATGAATGCTCTTCAGGACCGTAACCCTCCCAATCCACCAAGAACTGCCTACCGCAGCCCTGGCGGCAGACCGCCAGGAGCTTCCTGACAGTATACACCAGGCCACCGTCGACGATCCGGGGGAGCGGAGGCAGGCACCAGAGCGCTCTCCTTGACCAGTTTGATCTTGCTGACATGGAACATGGAGTGGACCTTCAATGACCTGGGAAGGCGGAGACGCACAGAAACCAGGTTAATGACTTTAGAGGTAATGTACTCATCCATAGCAAGTCTCTCCGGCCCAGAAATGGAGTAGAGACACCCCTTAGGAATGGGCGCGCCAGGTAGCAGATCAATGGCACAGTCAAAAGGTTGATGAGGAGGGAGAGACATAGCTTTTGTCTTGTTAAAGACTTCTTTTAAATCAATATAACATGGAGGTACATTTGAAAAGTCTGGGTAGTCGCTGCCTGAGCTTAGTTCAGTCAGAGGAACTTCAGAAATGTCAGTCCGAGTCACATGATTAGCTATACATGAGTCCTCAGGAATTGGAGCCTCAGAAACGTCAGTCAGAGTCTCACGATTAACTTTACATGACTTTTCACGCTCTTCACGCCAACCCCTTAATCTTTTCTGAGCGCCAATCAATGTGAGGGTTATGTTTCTTTAGCCACGGAAACTCCAAAATCAACAGATGCAGTGCTGAGTCAAATAAATGAAATTGCATGGTCTCTGTGTGGGTTAATGTTACCTGAATCGGTTCAGTACAATGAGTCACTCTAAACAACAACCCTCCATCCAATGCAGTAGCCTTAACAGGGTGGTTCAGCGGAATAGTCTTAACCTGGTTCTGTCGGGCTAAATTCCAGTCCATGAGACTTTCCATCTACCCAAGAGTCAATTAACACCTTCTGAGAAAGAGTGTGGTCATTAATGGAAAGTCTTACTTGGGTCAGTGATCGAGGAGGAAAATCCGAGGTAACCCTGCTCACCAGAGCCCTCCTCTTGGCTGGGTAGCTCATTCTTTTCCCGGACAGGTAGCGAGTTGATGGCCCAGTAGAAGCAGCACCCCTCCTGCAGACGGCGCAGTCTCTCCTCTGGCGATATCTTGGCCCTCCCCAGCTGCATTGGCTACTCCAATGCGCGTGGTGGCGTGGTCGTCCCAGGAGCTGTCGAAGTAGGGAACGAAGAAGTCCTTAAAGGTTGGATCCCCGGAGGGTGCCCCCGGTGACTGGGAAGAGGAACTGCAGTCCGACACCGCTCTCTATCCCTCTCCCGGAGCCTGTTATCCACACAAACTGACATGGCTACGATGGCTTCTAAATCCTGGGGAAGCTCTAAGGGCGCTAAGGGGTCCTTAATGGGCTCTGACAGTCCATTCATGAACGCGTCTATTAACTCTGATGTGTTCCACTGCTATCTGCAGCTACAGTGCAGAACTCAATGGCATAATCGACTACTTGACAGTTGCGCTGCTTGATCTTCATGAGGACCCGAGAGGCTACACTGGCAGGTGAAGTGTGATCAAATATTTTGCTCATAGTATCTTGAAAAACTGTGAGTGACTGGCAAATATTAGAGTCTCTGGACCATTCAGCAGTGGCCCAAGCGGCGGCTCTGCCAGTTAAATGGGACACAATGAATGCCACTTTAGCTTGGTCTGAAACAAAAGCTGCCGGGTTGTGCCTAAAGTGCAGGTCACACTGGACTAAAAAGGTACTACAGTCACTGGAGTCCCCTGAAAACTTTTCCGGGGAGGCCAAACGAAGAGTCAATGGAGCAGCCTGATTAATGGTTGTTGCAACAGTAGAATTATCCGCAGGCAGAGTCACTGAAGGTGAAGTTCCCAGATGACTGAGGACTTGGTGTAGTTGCCTCGCCAGGTGGTTACCTGAGTGGTAACTGAGGATTGAAACTCCTCCTGCCACTCTGTGAGGTCCTTCACGCCACGGCTGATTGTGCTCAGCTGTGCCTCTTGCTGATAGATCTTGGTGCCCTGTGCAGAGAGGGCAGTTTGAAGTTTCTTCGGGTCCATACTTTGGCCAGTTCGTTCTGTAACGACCTTAGGCACGACACTGGTGGACTCAAATGCACGACTCAGAACACGGTTGAAAGTTAAACAAAATAAAGTCTTTACTTGACAAATGTTTAAACAAAGAAAGTGCTCACAAGGAGGATCTTAACAAACAAACTTAATGGCATAACTAAAACCTGGCTGGAACGTTGACGAGACTGACATGGAGACAAGACAAGACAAACTGGCACAAGACAAAGGGAGACAAGGACTATTTATACATGAGGTAGGGGAGAACAGGTGAAATCAATCAGGGGCGGGGTAGACAATCACAACGGCGGGAAACTCACAAAATGGGGGAAGTCAGGGTCTGAAACAAGAGGGAAAGGTGAATACAAAATAAAACAGGAAGTGCACAACAAGACAAAACATGAATGACTAAACTTAACAAACTTGACGAGACATGACATCACATGACACAGGAAATGATCTATGCATCTCTTGATGCTGCGTTCATAGATATCGGAAAAACATTTTTCCGAGTGAAAACGTCAGCATTCACGTCACTTCCTGTGGGAATCAGAGGTGGGAAACTCGGGCTAGATTTTTAACCGAGTTTTCCCAGTTGGTGACGTGTTGTTGACAACTGACGTTTGATGTAGGCAACTTTGGTTCACTGAACAAATTTCAATGACAATAAACTGTTTATTGTGGACAAACGCCTCTGCTGAGAAAAATACACAGACATAACATGTTTCAAATTATTCATAAATAGGCCCATGTATAAAAAAAACAACACCTTATCCGTGTCCTTTCTCGTTCGTTGTCCTGCAGATAACACAAATAAACCCATGTAGATGTGCTGTTTATATCCTCGCATAAGAAAACAGCAGCAAATCTTTTGTTATTGTGGCCTCCATGTTTTCACACACCTGATGCTCTAGGCTACGGCCAACCGTTGGTGGCAGTCATGCCACAAGTTGTTATGCCAAACGGCAATATAACAGAAGAAGAAGAACACGCATCCCGACCATGTGAACACTAGCAGTCGGAAAAACAACGTAAATCACGGGGGGCGGTCCCTGTTATTCCCAGGTGGCATGAACGTGCCATCAGATGCCTATGTATGTGTCATTTAAACAGATTTTGTTTTCACTTTTGCTGTTATTTAAAAAGCAAACAACAAAACATGAAATCCAAGTGGGGTGAACCATCTAATTCTTATAGGCACTACTGTATAAATACCTGGAACAAATATCATATTTGATGATAGCGCTTAAACATGCAGTAGAAATAGCAATTAAGAATAAAAAACAGTTACTGTCATCTCCAGAGATACATACAAACTTCCTGTGTCACACAGTAAAACTGTGCTACTGTATCTGTTAGCGCTGCACGTTTTCAGATGTATCCCACTTCGAAACACTGCGAAACTAGATACTGTATATAGATTGAATAATATGTGCAATAATAAACTATAAGTAGCATTTATTGTCTGTACACAATTCTTTCTTTTTACTTTTTGAACGGCCCTCCATCAAAGCAGCAATTTTTGCCCTGTTCCCACACTACAATTAACCAAAGTGTCACCGGTTTGGTCTGGGTTCAGTTTTGTTCATCTGACGCATTTCTCACTGTGTCTCATGTGGTCGAGCTCATTTACTTGAATGAGGAAGCTTGCTTTTGCAAAAGCTTCACCGTTTATGGATCTTAAACTTACAAGGAAAGATGCACCATATTGAATAGGCCGTGTAGGCCTAGTTTTATAGACAAGTTAGTCATTAGGTTACTGTAAAGAACCATACCGTCTTTGAAGGTTTAACTCTTAAACTGCAAACTATGTATATTAATTTTGTCACATGAAATCATACGAAGTACAACTCCAGTAAAAATGTAAAACTATGTGTATGTAAAAATAAAAATCATAAAGGATTGTGTGGCCGTCAGATGAGCACACAGAAAGAGTTACCCGGTTAAATGGATATGGGACACCAGGATCCAGCCAAGTCTCAGCGAAAAGGCCGCTCAGCTCCCGACATCCCGCTGGAAACCGACGGAGGCACAGAGGCCACCCAGCTCACCGTCCGACGCCTGCGCACTGGCCAGCAGGATGCCCAGCAGAAAGGTGGCAGTCGGTGTTCAATTTCTCCACGCTTGCCTCACTGCCCCCTCTGATGTAGAGATGAATATGGACCCAGAGATGGTTTTGCCGGGGTCACCATCATGGCAACAATGTCAGACTCATACCAGCCTGTCTTGAAGGTGGTAGTGAAAGACAACTGAAATAAGAGAATTGGGAAGTGCTAAAATGTAGATTATCCTGCAGCACATTCTGCTTTTATAGCTAATTCTGTATTCTAATTGTTCTAATACATAGTTCATGTATAGTCATTTTCCTTAATTTTGTTCTGAGCAAAAATAATTAGGAATACATCCTTAAGATGTTTTCATTACTTTACAGTATTACTCCACTGTTTTGTGTAATTTGTAAAAACTGTAGTAGAGCAGTTGAGTGTCCTTCAAAAGAAAAGAAAAAGACGATGCATTTGATGGATTAGTTACATGTGAGAGTAACAATTATATATGTCATGTCAAACAGTTTAATAAAGCTTTCAAAAGTATTTAAATGTTGTGGACAGTCCGTTTTCTTTTAAAGATACAACATATGACATTTGCAAAGAGAATAAATAAGCACATTGAACAGTAACCCAAACAATGCATTTATAAAAATGATTTCATACATTTCAAACTTAAATGCTTTGGACCCTGCATCAGTAGTTGGACAGTACATTCTGGGGTATAAGTAGGCTGGACATCAGGAGACTTACTATATATTAATAAAAAAATATATATTAGGTGTAAATTTCAACTGATATAGGAAAAGGTTAACAAGAACATTGAAAAGTTGTAAGTACAAAAATAAGAAGAACCATGTAAATAAAGTAGGCTAGTTAACCTCTTACCATACACAGACACTAAGAGAATCAGAAAAAAATAAAAAGACTTAGACTAATTTTGTACTTAAAATGGTTCAATGGGTTTTCCACTAAATTTCGTAATTACTCTTCTTGCACTTTCTTTTTACACCAATAGCATATCTGGAATTAGAAACCATAATAATAGCATAATACACGCAGCCTAGTAATAGAAAGTATTCCGAAACTGTACATCTGGATGACTTAATTCATGCAATTTACAAAATAATGTGGCTCATTATTTGAATTTTTTTGTTGCACAATGCAAATAATACTCTTATGACTAAATTAATGTTTTAATAAAATAATATGTTCATTAAGCATCAATTACAATAAAGAACTACCTATGACATAGATGAAATTAAATATTTATTAATGACAGAAATTCAAACACATTAATAACAATTATTTTCTCACATAATGGTCATTATGAAATAAAATAAAAAAAACAACAATCTACTGTCTGTACTGGATGCTGGACAGTTGGAAACAGTGAGTAGCTTACCTGAGCCTGCATGTAAGATACAGACAATATTAACTGTATTGAACTACAAGACAGTTGCAAGCCTTTAATTAGAGTTATGTTAAAGCTTTTGATGGGACAGTTAGGTCCTAGAGATGTGGTGGCAACAGCTGCGCAGAGGGGGCCCAATTAGATTTTTTGTCATGGGGCCCAAAATTCCTGGCGGCGCCCCTGCATCCCGGTGTCGGAATCCTCTACAGTGAAATACAGACACACTTTACACCGTTTAGCATTAGCTGTCAGCATTGTAACCGTGTTTAATCCAGCTACTAGCTAGCGGTAAGCTAACGTTAGCTGCTGTCGAGTAGTATAGTGTTAACTAGCGTCACGTGCAGCAATGTTTCTGTTGCCTGTAACGTCTGTTTCAGAGCATCAGAGAGAAGTGCAGACATATCAGTGGCACCGGAATGAGGCATCGAAATCTGCGTTGCTATTCCTGCAGCAGCAGGATGTGTTTAGGAGGTAAATACGGCAAAATAGTAGCCTGTTAGGCACGACGCAAAGCCAAGTGAAGTGAAAATAAATTATTAAACGGCGGCATGTGATTAATACAATAAAAAAAAATTAACGCATTATGCTCGACCCTTAATCTCATCGCGATTAACGCGTTAATGCTGACAGCTCTAATTATAATACAATGATATAAGGGACTGTTCATTATTTAATTAAGGGGCCACCGGAGGAGTTTTGTGGCCTCTAACCTAAAAAGACGTGACCCTCCCCTGGTCAGTAATAATTTTCCTATGACCCTCCAAAACAATTTGAAAAAGAGGAATGACCCTCCCCTTGCATGCAAGTTTGCACTTAGCAAAGAAGTAGAGATACCATTTGATTTTTACAGCCATGATGTACAGGAGTTAACCTCTGCATTCTCATCTTACACATCCCACTTATCTGTTATGGTGTGGTGGCCATTTCAGTAGATTTACTTACTAATATTGTTGTGGAAACACAATAAGCATGGAAACTAAATGCACACTTCCTGCATTACTGCATTACTTCAAATACTAAGTTACTCCTCTAGTAAACTAGTATTGAAACACTCATGAAATAAAACAATAAAACATTGAGACCATTCAGCAAAGGACGCTGGGATATAATCAATTCAACACTGGTTGCTATGGACTTGTCACTATCGTCATTGTATATTTTAGCACATAGGTAAAGTTGCCGAAGCTGAACATTATATTCCAAAACACATATGTTTATTGTTAAAGCAGATTTTAAGTTACATTGTAACAATTTAACAATTCGCCCTTATGAAATCCAATCGCGGCACGGCTGTTTTGGTACGCAATAGACAGATGCTTAAATTCAACTAAAATGTAACGGTGAACAATCAGTGTTGGACCTACAGTCTGTTGAGATGCCTCTCCAAACACAGAAACCAAGCGCAGTCACACCATAAAACGTTAAGACACGTTGAGAAAAAAGATCCGCATTTTGCTGTAATCCAATGACACAAAAAAAAGTAATCCACAGCGATCAGTAGATCCACAAAAAGGTAAATGATACGGTGTATCCAGCAAGGCCGATATGAGCGTCACATACGAGGCCTCTCCACTTCGCCGTTTAAACAAAGTGGAAAAAACGTATAAAAGTCCAAATCCACACAAAACCTGCAATCAATTAGTAAGCTGACATCACATTTATATACATGGCATTTAGGAAACCTTTATTGCAAGGTTGGCACGGCAAGATGTCCTAGTAGTACTAGTGCAACAGTAATTTTAATTTTTTTGCGTCCTGCTGCTCCCATCGTCAGCCAGGTAATATTTTTTTTACCAAAGCAGTATATGAAATCAGATGTATTACCTATCACCATTTAGTTGTTTTGTGTTATTTAAGATATTTATTTAATATCTGGTCATGCCAGATGTAATTATTCCACAATTTTTTTAAACAATGCAATTACCCGTTTCAGCCACCAGGGGGGCAGTGCTCCTCCTGCCCCCCCAGCAAACTCCACGTATTCAGTCAGAACCATCTGATAGGGGGCCGAGACTGAGAGCTACATGGATAAATATGCACCAAACAAGCCACTTTGAAATTTTGCTCTTTTCATGAATAAAAAATGTTGGATGACCCTCCCCTCAGCAAAATATAAAAAGACATGACCCTCCCCTATTTTCCTCCGGTGGTCCATTCCATAAATACCAAACGGTCCCTAATACACATTATATTATTCTGAAATAGGCCATTCTGCATAAAGATTGCTTTTTTTTTACAAGCACCTGGGTGTTCTTCTGAACAATCAACTGGACCTGGACTGGACAGAAAATACATTGCACTGTTCAAAAAAGGACAGAGCAGACTCTATCTGCTGAGGAGACTCGGGTCTTTTGGAGTTCAGGGGGCACTCCTGAGGATGTTTTTTTGACTCTGTGGTGGCATCAGCCATCTTGTGGTCTGCTGAGGGAGCAGCATCGCAACTGCTGACAGGAAGGGACCAAACAAACTGGTTAGAAAGGCAAGCTATGTCCTGGGATGCCCACTAGAACCAGTGGATTTGGGAAGAGAAAGGAGAAGGATAGCCAAGCTATAGACAACATGTCCCCGCCTCCTGCAGTCCACTCTGACAGCACTGAGCAGTTCCTTCAGCAGGCAGACAGGCCGCGCTGTGTGAAGGAGAGAAAACGCAGATCCTTCCTTCCTACTGCTGTCACACTTTATAATCAGCACTGCTCCAAGTACACTACTTACCAAAACTGACAACTCGCTCATGTGCAATAATCTGTGCAATATAATTTTCAATATTTTATATATATTATATATTTTAATTATTCAACCTTTAAGTCTGTTAACTTTTTATATTTCCCCCTTATTGTTAACTGCCTTTATACTGTTTGCACTATCCCCTTTGCTGCTGTAACACTGCAAATGTCCCTGTTGTGGGGCTAGTAAAGAATTACCCTATCTCTTACTTTTGAAACATGTTGCGATGAATACTTCTGGGTTTTAAGTAAAGTAAAGTAAGTACAAATTTGAACGCAGGATGTTTACTTAAAAACTAAAAAAAGAAGTACTTCTACACTGTATTGCTACTTTTACTTAAGTAAATGATCTAAGTACTTTTTGGCTATATACAGTACATTATTGCTTCCTGTTGACCGTTGCGTCCTTCTAAGTTGTAATTTTTGAATACCTAAAAGATTTTTATCCAATGCAGTCATGTTGTAATTTTAAAGGCTGTTTTAATGGAGAAACATTTCCTGAAATTAAATCAGATATGTGTTAATACTCGTTGTTGTTGTTGTTGTGATGATGTTGTTGTTGTTGTGGTTATTATTTTTTCAATTCATCATTGATAACAGTAATTAGGATGATATTTACAAATAGATATTTTAACTGACAGTAGAGCTGTTTATGTCATTTCAGCACACGCTCGATGGTGTTTTAAGCCCGCACCATCGACTTCAAGGCAGCGCTGCGACCGTCGACTTTAAGGCACCTAACCTTAACCCTAACCCTAACCGTAACCCTTGCCTAACCCTAGTGCCTTCCATGCGGCGTTGCCTGGAAGATGACGTTGGAGGCTTAAAACACCCAACACCTCAGCACAAAGGAGAAACAATGTGGGCCTGCAATCTAGTCGGTAGAGCCCTGCACGGGCCAAAAACTCCAGCCCTAACCCGGCCCTGGCCCATGGTGTTCAAGCCCTACCCGACCACAGCCCGACAACGCCTGGAATTTTTTCAGCCCGAACCCGTCTCGACCCGAGACCAACATCAATCACTTTTAAGCTCTCTCTGACGCGCGCGCTCTTTGATGCGCTCTCTCTCTCTCTGACACGCGCTCTCTGATGCACGTATATTATGGGCACAATGAGGAGAGAAGCTGAAATAAGCCCGAGTCTGACCTGAGCCCGATCTCTAAAAAAAAAAAAACGGCCCGGCCCGAATGGGCTTAGCCTGTTGGGCCCCATCGGGCCCCAACGGGCTTGCAGGGCTCTACTAGTCGGGTCTTAGACACATTCACAGACACAAAGACATACTGTGTGGCATGATAGTGATGTGGGATTGAAAGAGATCGCAAAAATACTAAAAAACGGTTTCTGTTTCTTGATCAGAAAGGTAACTTGACATTTATCTGGCAGGAAGTCGATATGTGTGTTTGAACTCAAAAGGAGCGAGATGTCATAAAAAACGGGAAATAAGGTAAAAGATATGTGAAAAGAGCTAAAGTACAAGTGCTTAGGGATTCAATAAACACATTTACTTACTGTAATTTAAATACCTAGTTATTCTCTGAATCATAGTGTGTTTTATTTTGATCTAAAAAAAAGTTAATACTACTACTACTACTACTACTACTACTACTACTTTGGTTATACTCTATCTAGCACCCTTCAAAACCAAGTTACAAGGAGAGTCAGAAAAGACCAAACCAACAGATGTACACTGCAATAAAATACAAACTATTAAGATTAAACTCTAAAGAAATGTAACAGTTGAAATGAAAAAGACCTAATTTGCAGTAATGTATTTTCTGAGGCTGTCCTTGTTTCATTTCTAAACCTCTCATTGTTGTGATTTGTATGTAAGACCTGTAGATAGATGATAAAAGGTTAGACTATAAAAATGCCTTAAGTGGAATTAATAACATGGCACTGAAAGCAAGCTAAATAAACAGAGTAATAATCTTTTTTTCAATTATTTCGCAGTGGTGTTTAACCACAAAAAAATTAAATAAAAAAAAATCTATTGGAACATTAAGCTTCCTCATTCCAGTAAAGGCTCCGACCACGAGAGACAAAGTGTGAAACACGTAAGATTAGCAAAAAAGCAAACGTGTGACATTTTGGTTCATGTGGTGTAGCAGGGTTGCTATGATCGAGTGCCTAACATTCACACATGAAAAGCAGGAACTGTGTCTTGTAATTAATGCTACGTTGCTATGATTAATCCTACACAAAGCAGCTTTGACAAACTTCGCAAAACAAGATTTTGTGATCATTTCTCAAATCAGCCAATATATACTTTCACATTTTGTTGTGTTTCAAGGTGGGATGCATCTGCAAACTTGCAGCACAGACAAAGAGCACAGTTCAATCGTGTGTAACGACCTTAGAAACGACACTGATGGACTCAAATGCACGACTCAGAACACGGTTGAAAGTTAAACAAAATAAAGTCTTTACTTGACAAATGTTTAAACAAAGAAAGTGCTCACAAGGAGGATCTTAACAAACAAACTTAATGGCATAAATAAAACCTGGCTGGAACGTTGACGAGGCTGACATGGAGACAGGGGCAGATTGGCCATCTGGCAATTCTGGCAAATGCCAGAGGGGCCGGATATTTTTTTTTAAATGTGGGCCGGTCAGATTATTTTTTTTATATATAAATAAATTGTCTTTACAGGCCGACAGCGCATAGGACAGGTTTTTATCGCTTGCACGATTTCACTATGGTTATTATAATAATAATTATTATATTAATAATAATAATAAATATTAAGCATTTGGCCAGTTGGCAACGGCCGGCCTGGTCCCGAGATGGGCTGACCGAACCATCCAGAGGTTACTCAAATTGGGACGTTCAGTCAAAATCAAGCACGTCACCTTCAAACGGGATCTCGGTTTGCAGGGTTCAGGCTGTACCGGACCCTCCCGGTGATAATGCTGCTCTGGGGGACCGGCTGCGCAGCGAGAAGCCGCTGCTGACGGGCGCAGAGCTTCACTGGAGCTCTGACTGCTGTCTGTCCGCACGGCCGTCTGACAGCATCAGTATTAAATTGAGACAGTTTCATTACCAGTTAAAAACGTCTCGTTGTCGTGTTAAATATTAGTCTAATTCAGTGTTTTGGTACAGTTGGTTTTAACACCTGATACGAAGTGTAGGCCTATAGGAGTACACATGACAACCCTGAAAAAGCAGCATCGCTCTGCTCCGTCTTTCTGCTGTGCCCCATTCACGTAGTGTCACGTTTTACACTATGTAGGTTAAACTCAATTAATCTGCGGTTCACATGTACGCATGAAATGTGGTGGTCCATTACACTGTAGCCTCAACATCACTGATCATTTTTGATCAATAGAAGGTAGAAAACATTACACTTCACAATGTTTGTATCCATAACATGATTGTATGTGTTATTGTACAATTTAGCAGTAAAAGCAGTAGCCTCTGTAAGTCAATCCTACATTTTTCAATTTGGGAGCAAAACGTTCTCCTTGGGGGAAAAAAAGTTACCATAAAGCCCTGTTCATGCTAATTACACAACTGGACTTTGGGGTCAAGTGCTGTCGTATCCGGCCCATGTCCCGGATGTGAAAGCCCCCTTACTGGACTACTGAATATAATAATATTCCATTATATTTTGTATTTTGAATTGTTACCTGCCACCAGAATTTTGTGATTTCCTTGCCATAAATATAGACATTTTTACCATAAATTGGTGCCTAAAAATGTATCAGAATGCAGTAATTGAAGTCTTTTACCCTCAAAACTTTATGTTCCCCCAAAGGCCAATTCTGAGCAAGGAAAAACTCTGAAGCATAATCACAGACAGCCATGAAACATATTTAAATTGCAGAGTTAGAGAGTTAAAACAGATGAAAAGATGGAGAACCAGACATACAATATGTACAGTGTCAACAGAGAGAAACACGGACAATTGAACAGACAGTGACAACAAAGAACAACATACTGTAGAGAATGACAGTATACAAAGGGCATAAACCGACAGTATGTGTAAATTTGTTATAAACGTATGCTCTTTAAAAAGTAGTAAACATTGTTTGCCAGTTACATTAAATGTTGATTTAAAAAATCTGTTATAAGGTACTTTTTTTATATTATTTCACCATCTGTACACAAATGTAATTAGTGAAGGCACGTGTCCGTGGGTGGGGCTGCATGGGCGGGGTAATGTGAGCTGGTGTGACTACAGTGCCAGGGCTGAATTTTTGTCCCAGTCCGCCCCTGCATGGTGACAAGACAAACTGGCACAAGACAAAGGGAGATAAGGACTATTTATACATGAGGTAGGGGAGAACAGGGGCGGGGTAGACAATCACAACGGCGGGAAACTCACAAAATGGGGGAAGTCAGGGTGTGAAACAAGAGGGAAAGGTGAATACAAAATAAAACAGGACGTGCACAACAAGACAAAACGAGTGACTAAACTTAACAAACTTGACGAGACATGACATCACGTGACACAGGAAATGATGTATGCATCTCTTGATGCTGCGTTTATAGACATCGGAAAAACATTTTTCCGAGTGAAAATGTCAGCATTCACGTCACTTCCTGTGGGAATCAGAGGTGGGAAACTCGGGCTAGATTTTTAACCGAGTTTCCCAGTTGGTGACGCGTTGTTGACAACTGACGTTTGATGTAGGCGACTTTGGTTCACTGTACATATTTCAATGACAATAAACTGTTTATTGTGGACAAACGCCTCTGCCAAGAAACATGCACAGACATAACATGTTTCAAATTATTCATAAATAGGCCTATGTATAAAAAAAAACAACACCTTATCCGTGTCCTTTCCCGTTCGTTGTCCTGCAGATAACACAAATAAACCCATGTAGATGTGCTGTTTATATGCTCGCATAAGAAAACAGCAGCAAATCTTTTGTTATTGTGGCCTCCATGTTTTCACACACCTGATGCTCTAGGCTACGGCCAACCGTTGGTGGCAGTCATGCCACAAGTTGTTATGCCAAACGGCAATATAACAGAAGAAGAAGAACACGCATCCCGACCATGTGAACACTAGCAGTCGGAAAAACAACGTAAATCACGGGGGGCGGTCCCTGTTATTCCCAGGTGGCATGAACGTGCCATCAGATGCCTATGTATGTGTCATTTAAACAGATTTTGTTTTCACTTTTGCTGTTATTTAAAAAGCAAACAACAAAACATGAAATCCAAGTGGGGTGAACCATCTAATTCTTATAGGCACTACTGTATAAATACCTGGAACAAATATCATATTGGATGATAGCGCTTAAACATGCAGTAGAAATAGCAATTAAGAATAAAAAAACAGTTACTGTCATCTCCAGAGATACATACAAACTTCCTGTGTCACACAGTAAAACTGTGCTACTGTATCTGTTAGCGCTGCACGTTTTCATATGCATCCCACTTCGAAACACTGCGAAACTAGATACGGTATATAGACTAAATAATATGTGCAATAATAAACTATAAGTAGCATTTATTGTCTGTACACAATTCTTTCTTTTTACTTTTTGAACGGCCCTCCATCAAAGCAGCAATTTTTGCCCTGTTCCCACACTACAATTAACCAAAGTGTCACCGGTTTGGTCTGGGTTCAGTTTTGTTCATCTGACGCATTTCTCACTGTGTCTCATGTGGTCGAGCTCATTTACTTGAATGAGGAAGCTTGCTTTTGCAAAAGCTTCACCGTTTATGGATCTTAAACTTACAAGGAAAGATGCACCATATTGAATAGGCCGTGTAGGCCTAGTTTTATAGACAAGTTAGTCATTAGGTTACTGTAAAGAACCATACCGTCTTTGAAGGTTTAACTCTTAAACTGCAAACTATGTATATTCATTTTGTCACATGAAATCATACGAAGTACAACTCCAGTAAAAATGTAAAACTATGTGTATGTAAAAATAAAAATCATAAAGGATTGTGTGGCCGTCAGATCAGCACACAGAAAGAGTTACCCGGTTAAATGGAAATGGGACACCAGGATCCAGCCAAGTCTCAGCGAAAAGGCCGCTCAGCTCCCGACATCCCGCTGGAAACCGACGGAGGCACAGAGGCCACCCAGCTCACCGTCCGACGCCTGCGCACTGGCCAGCAGGATGCCCAGCAGAAAGGTGGCAGTCGGTGCTCAATTTCTCCACGCTTGCCTCACTGCCCCCTCTGATGTAGAGATGAATATGGACCCAGAGATGGTTTTGCTTGTCCGTATAGTCGGGGTCGTAGCCATAGGTCGTTAGTTACATGCCATCACCTTTCAGCATCAACAACATAAAGCACAACTACTATTTGTAAAATAGACAGTTAAGCATACATTTTGCAGTGCTGACAAAGTTTATGCGCCTAATAGAACACATATAAACGTATACTTATACGCACACATAAACATGGGTGGAATTGTGATAAAACCAGCCTAGTTTGCAAAATTGTGTTTTAGCAATTGGAAAAAACTGTAGCTGTGCGCCATTTAGATAACGTTATAGCTGTAGCTTCGTAGCCTAAATGGCAGAGTACATACATATGAAAATACAAAGATATTGAACAACATTGCTAATTTGTGACAATCACATAGCGACAGTAATCATAATTAGCAAGGAACCGTGTTTCCCTTGCTTCTCAAACATACAAGAACTTTCCTCCTGCTCATCCGCCGGCTCCGTTTGTCAACAACACGCTCACTTCCGTTGTCACTCACTACCATTGTCGCTTATGTATTTGTGTTGTAGCTTTTGTGTTTGTGTTGTAGCTTTTGTGTTTGTGTTGTAGCTTTTGTGTTTGTGTTGTGGCTTTTGAGTTTGTGTTGTAGCTTTTGTATTTGTGTTAGTGATCAATGGTTCTGCGGAGAAGGGGCTCTTATCTGGAAGGAGTGGCCTATGCGATGATGCAGCCCACAGCTATTCCCTTTGCCTTTATAAGGAGAAGACCTAAAAGCCTGACAGACTGAGCCTGCAAGCCTTCCTTCAGAAGCATTAATTCGAGGTAAGCATAGCTTTATAAATTAAGATAAATACTGAGAAGACTTCTTACTTTGTCAATTTATCATGTGCCAGAGTTTCCCTGAAACATGACTTTTTTTTGCATCTGCTGACTGCATCCAAAAGCAGAAAACTTTTATGAACACAAATGAAGGGTTAGTTTTGTGTCTTTCTGTCTGAACAGGTCATCTTGTTGCACACTGCACAGCCATCATGTCCGTTTCATGGCGTCAGTGTGCCATTCAAATTACAAATGAATGCTCTACCTACGACTTGGACAACCCCTGGTAACTGCAATTTTTTGGGTGTTTCATTGAAATACATTTTCCATAAATACACGCAATTTATTAATATTTTTCTACTGTTTCTAGTGCATACATGGAGAGTGGTGTCTGTACTGAACCTCTGCCACCGCAGATCGACTCAAATTCAACTGGCAGTGCACTGTTCACCAAGACTGCCAACGCTGCTAGAGGAGCTGTTGGCGTTTTCACTTACGACCTCATCAAAAAATCTACAAAAAACGCCATTGGGAAAATTGCTGTCATGTTCTGTGTTCCCTACGACTATGTCCTGTACTTTAACTTGTATGCAGTGGGAATCTTTGATGAGAGCCAAGCGTTTAATAACAATCTTTATCAACTGATGTACTATGACTCAAACAGCAACTTTATCAGAGGTAAAGCAACTGGTCCCTGTCTCTCTCATACGGATGGTCAAGTCACCATCATGGGTACAATGTCAGACTCATACCAGCCTGTCATGAAGGTGGTAGTGAAAGACAACTGAAATAAGAGAATTGGGAAGTGCTAAAATGTAGATTATCCTGCAGCACATTCTGCTTTTATAGCTAATTCTGTGCCAATGGCTAATACATAGTTCATGTATAATCATTTTGCTTAATTTTGTTCTGAGCAAAAATAATTAGGAATACATCCTTAAGATGTTTTCATTGCTTTACAGTATTACTCCACTGTTTTGTGTAATATGTAAAGTATGTATGTCATGCGAAACAGTTTAGTAAAGCTTTCAAAAGTATTTAAATGTTGTGTATTTCAATGGAATGATAAAAAAACATGGTTTTTGAGCAACATCGAATATTAAATGCAAACAAGTTTTCATTACAATGATATTGCAAGAAAACAACCACACCAGATCATATTTGACCCACTTATGCATCTATGGGTTAATGTGGTAAAGTCTTGTAGCTTTATAACGAGCACCATTGGATTCCCTGACCCTGAAAATGTGGGTTTAGCAGTTAAAATCAACATTCCAGCTTATTCAGAAGCCGAGATATTACAAATTAAAGTTTTACGGCAGCCATTTTTAAACAATTCAATATGGCCGCCACATAGACATCTGAGCAAATGCAAACATTGATTTTCTGACTCCTTATACAATAGCCTTTCCAAAAATGTATAGTTTAGCAAATCCCCAAAAAATTCCCACAAAAATATATAGTGAACCTGACTATTAACAAAAACCATATCTTATGGGTGACATGTCTTCAAATTATGATTAACACAGGGCAGGCACCGTAGCATGGACCCCATCTGTTTTCTGTTTGTTGTAGTATGTTAGTACACAGACTGAATATTTCTGTCTATATACAGTACATAGGTAGATGACAGATGAAGGTATAATATATATTATTATATATATATATATATTTTTTTTTTTAATAGTAAACTGTCAAATAATTGAGGAAAACACCTTTGAGGTATTTGTTCATTACTTGAGTATTTCCAATTTCAATCTTATAAGATCAGAAGTATATAGTGGCAGAAAGGAGGGAAATATTTCACCCCACTACATTTATTAGACAGCTTTATGTTGTGGTTGTGTATTTTTCTGTTGTTTGTATTATGATTTCTGTATGTTTCCTGTTTTTGTATATTTATTCTGTATATTTCTGTTACCTGTTTGGATATTTCTGTTGCCTTGTTTGTAGATTTCTGTATGTATCTTATTTTGTATATTTCTGTTGTGTATATTTCAGTTTACTTATTTCCCTGTTCATTGTGTAGGTTTCTGTTTACCCTGTTTTGACTGTGTGACTCTGTGTATATTTCTGTTTCCTGTTTTATTTTGACAGTCTGTTTTCTGTCTTGTCTTGTCTAGTTTTGCTTTCTATGTTTCCCGCCTTGTCTGATTGTTCTGCCCCGCCCTGATGTGTTTCACCTGTTGTATCACCTGTCCCTCGTTTGTTCATTACCTCATGTATTTAACCTCTGTGTTCCCTTTGTCTCGTGTTGGATTGTTTTGTGTCTGTTCCCTGCCAGCCTGCGTGTGTTCATGTCCTTGTCTGGTTAGTTTGTGAGTTTCTGTGTCAGCTCTCGTCTGTTTCTGTTTGTTCCTGGTTTTTTACTCCCTTGCTTTTTTGGCTGCCTTTTGTCTTCATTTTTGGAATTGGTTTTTTGCCTGCCGGCACTCCCAGGACTCCCTTGGTTGATTTTGTGTTTTTCAAATTAATCCTCAACGCCAACTTCTTTCTGCCTGCCTGCCTCTCTCTGCGTTTGGGTCCTTTAATCCCCTACTTGTAACACTTTAGTTACTAATTACATGCTGATTCAGATTATTAATACAAATTATACTCAACAAATAGTGATGTATTCTGATGATGATGGTTGTTATACTTATGATTATAGATTTAGCTACACTGAAGTATAAAGTTGTTAAAAAATTAGCCCTAACTTGACCAGCAGGAACATTAAAGTGATGTGATCGATGATAATCTAATTAGGCCTATTTAATATGTTACTTTTGAAATGGGTCATTCTGCAAAATTAATACTTTTACTTTTGTTACTGTAAGTACATGTTTATGCTAATACTTTTGTACTTTTACTTAAACTTAAGTTTGTAAGTATTGTTACTTAAAAAACAATCTGAAGACTTCTTCCACCGCTGAAAAAATCGCTGCAGGGTGTTCTCGCAGCGTTTAAAATGTTCTTACACTTTTTACAATGTCACTGGATGAACTGTCTTTGTAAGAGACAAAGCAATGCGGAAAAGGTTATGTGTAACAGAAAACGTATGTTTGACGGCTTCAGGTACCTTAAAGCTTTAGTGCTTAACTTTTTGATATTATTGTACGTCCGTTACATTCAAGCCATTGCCAAATGAGTTGCTACAAAGCCAATTAAGACTATCAGCTCCACACAACTCTCTCTGTGTTTCTCAGTATGGCTATGTTCAGAAGATGAGGCGCCTAGTGACTTTTGCGTGCAGAAACTCAAGTGAAGATAATGACCTCTTCTGAAGACTTCATGTTTTTTTTTTAATCCTCCGTGTCCTCCTTGGCTATTAGCAACTGTGCGGAAGAGGGGTGGGGGCGAGTACGCGATCATGGAAGGCTTATATCATGTGGCCAACAGTTTTGTTGTCATTACTTAGAATTACTCATGGGGTGACAGAAACTACGCACTATAGTTTTAACCTACCTACCCCACTTTAAAGGTCCCATGGCATGAACATTTTACTATGAGGTTTTTTAACATTAATGAGTTCCCCCAGCCTGCCTATGGTCCCCGAGTGGCTAGAAATGGCGATAGGTGTAAACCGAGCCCTGGGTATCCTGCTCTGCCTTTGAGAAAATGAAAGCTCAGATGGGCTGATCTGGAACCCCCAGATCTGGAATTCCCTTTATGACATAAGGGGAAAGGTTACCTCCCCTTTCTCTGCTTTGCCCGCCCAGAGAATGTGGCCCGCCCATGAGAAAGAGAGAGACATCATGGCTTGCAAACGAGGGAAGCATGGCAGTTGGTCAAGGCCACACCCGCACCCTCCACCTTGCCCCCCCCTCTCTCCTCCTCAATAGCATTTAAAGCTACAGACACAGAAATGGCACATACTGAGGAAAGCTCATTGTGGGACTGGCTCATAGTGGCTGTAATTCTGCACCAAGGCTGAATTTTGGGAAAGAGACTTCAGATACAGTATTAGGGGACCACTAAGGTCTATATAAAAGAGACTTCAGATACAGTATTAGGGGACCACTAAGGCCTATATAAAAGAGACTTCAGATACAGTATTAGGGGACCACTAAGGTCTATATAAAAGATACTTCCGATACAGTATTAGGGGACCACTAAGGTCTATATAAAAGATACTTCAGATACAGTATTAGGGGACCACTAAGGTCTATATAAAAGAGACTTCAGATACAGTATTAGGGGAACACTAAGGCCTATATAAAAGCATCCAAAAAGCAGCATGTCATAGGACCTTTAAAATGCTACATCTCCCACGTACTTTCAGCTAGAGATCTCATTCTAACTTTAAACAGGCGACTATAATTTGAGTTATCAAACTTGTATTAGGCTTTTTGATATCTTTACAGTCTTTGTGTTATCACTGTTTAAGTTTCATGCTTATTTCAGACCTTTTCTGAGTTTATTATAGGTGTGTATTGCGCTTCTTTAGAGTGATAGTATTTACACTCAATTTCTGCAGGAAATGCATTTTTCGTGTCATAAAACGTCAGGTTCTCTAGTGGAACCAATTACACCATATCTGTTTATCTGAGGAAGTGAACGGGATCTAAGACATTTAAAGTAAAATGAGACCTTCCTGTCCAGCTCCCCTCTAGGGTACGCTCTGACTTTACGATTGGACACAACCCCACACTGCTAATCCAAGTCGTCACACTTTGAACTTTGGGTAACACTTTATTTGAAGGTGTCTACATAAGAGTGACATGACACTGTCATGACCACATGACACTGTCATGACACAGTCATGATACATGAACCCTAACCCTAACCCTAACTCATACCATAACCATAACTTGTCATGACAAAAACTGAATGACACTTACTAAAAGAAGCATTATGTCATAAATGTTTATGACTTGATTATAATGTTTATGACACGTTCATGACAGTGTCATGTCACTCTTATGTAGATACCTTCAAGTGAAGTATAACTAAACTTTGAATATGCAGACGCTCTGTCTTTACTATTCAGGAGTATAACATAACATCTCATGTTGATTAAAGCCTCCCTTGTTTTTCCTCCTCTGTCCATATATTCCACACCGTCGTAACAAATTACTCTTTCCTATGACATCCTGCAGGCAACATTACAACTTCAAATGTGCCTTAGAAATCATTAGATACATTGTAGTGGTCCAACGTCCCAAGACAGCTTATGTCACTAGTATTCACAATGAACTTATATTCTAAGTATGTTCTCTGTTGATGACATAACATTCCTCTGATTACTTTATGGTTTAATGATAGGCTGCATTCAGGGCACATGGGAAACATGGGAGAGAAGAGTTTTAGCTCTTTATTTTCAATAGTATTTGGGAATGTGAGATTTGAGGCTAAATGGTAAAGTGTCTCTGACTTCTTGAATTCTGATTGAACAACATATATACTTGAAACCAAATGTAAAGAATCAACTACACAATATATGTTGTCTTGTGTGTGTCAGGACCTTTAATTCTGTGTAATAAATCATCTATTGGCACAAAGAAAACGTTGGCTGTAAAAAGCAAAAAGTGGTAGAAAACTGCTAATTTCTCTGTGACAACGCTGTTTTAGGTAGAAAAGTAGAAAGGACAGAGACTGACTCTAAACATGAAGACTGTACTTTGTGGTGTTTAAGGAGGAAAAGTGCCTCAGTTATACTCTCATATCAGTTTCACATTTTCTCCGTCAGCTTTGTATGATACCCTGGAATGAAGACAGGAAGAAAATACTGTGTTCATGTTAGTTTATTCATCATGTTAACCGTCAGTTTGTTCACACATCCCGTCAGTAAAGTCTGTTCAATGACTTCTTGTACAGATTCGAAAAAGAGAATAATAAATGAGCTCATTGTTGATTATTATCATAGTAATCCTGATACACAAATAAATGCAAATGTTTTATAGAATTTTTTTTTTTTAATTAAAAAAATGGTGAGAACAAAATATCTACGATAAAGGAGGTCTAATGCTTTCTCTCTTCAGACTCGTGCAGTCGAAGAGACAACAACCTTCATAACGAGCAGTGATAGCCTCCATGGCTAAACAGACACATCTCTGTGCAGTGATGACACGCCACAACAATCAGCTCTCAGCAGCAAACATGGAGACTAAATTGACT
>NC_050177.1:40551303-40573803 GCF_008315115.2 Sander lucioperca
TTATTGACTCACACCGGTCACCATCATCTGGGTTAGAAACTACACACCAGTACTCCCCTGCGTCTCCCACTGAGATATTAGAGATAACCAGGCTCCCATTATCAAAGTACCAGCTCACTCTGCTCATTCTCTGATTAGACTCTACATTAAAGATTCTTCCCTCTGTTCGGTGTGACTTGATAAACCAATCTTGCACCTTATCCTTTCTCCAATTTCTGCATCTGAGAGTGACTTCTTCTCCCTCTGAGAAACAAATTTGGGACACACCACCAGATAATACTGTTGCTCTCTCGTAGAGACTTTACACTTCGTGTGTGTGTCTATGTGTGTCTGTGTCTCTGTGTGTGTGTGTGTGTGTGTGTGTCTGTGTGCGTCTGTATGTTTGTGTGTGTGTGTGTGTGTGTGTGTGTGTGTGTGTGTGTGCGTGTGTGTGTGTAGGCTATAAGACGCCTAGGCACTCTTCTTCAAGTTAAAAAGCCTTTATTTGGATGGCTATTTCATGTTGAAATGGTTAGTACATTGCTTTTAAATGGTTACAGTTATCATTAAAAAAACGTTAATCAAACAGATATTTATTTAACGTATTTAAAACATGTAGAAGTGGAATGTAGGCCTAATACTCTTTTACTCCAATTTGCTAACTTTAGTTACTTTCAGATTTAGATCTTAATAATGCATGACTTTTACTTGTAACAGAGAGCTTTTATTTAAGTTAAAGGTCTCAGTACTTCTACCACAGTCGGCGGTCCCCTTGCTAAATACAGGTTTGTTTGTACTTTTGGTCACTTCAAGACTCTTAATTTGAAGGCGGACCGGATGTCATCATGGTTGTGGTTGACCCGACACTGCCGTTTGTAGCTATTCAATCTGCCTGACAAGTGTGATTGTGGATGTGTGAATATCAGTGCTGAAGACTGAAAAGCGTTCAAACGGTTATTGTTGGCTAGCTAGTTTTGTCACATAATTCTTACATATTTACAGAAGAGTTTTAACATTCCTGACAAGCTATCAGCCGTGGACGGTCCTGATGGCGGCTGTGAGGAGTATGAACAAAATGTATGGAGTATGTTTCCATGTTGTTCGTCAGACGGCAGGACTGAAGGTATCGAGGCTGCTTCAACACAGAGCCTTCAGAGTCGGTGTAAGTTCATAAAAAAGTGAAACATTGCTGTATCGTTCTGTTAGAGATAAGGTAGCTAGCGTTAGCTTAGTAACACGAAAGGTCGCTTTAGCATCCACAGGGTTGTTGGAAAAAGTGGTCTGACTATGGCCTAATATCAAAACTAACGATGTCAAGTATTCAGCCACGAGATAGTTAACTGTAGGTATGAAGTTTAAACTTGTTATGTTTAGGTTATGATTAGAGCTGGTTGGTTTTGAGGACCCATCAAGGATTCACAAGAACGCGTTGCTTGACTTCTCCAGTTGTCGCGATGGGTTGTCAGCCAGCTAGCTAGCTTAACGTTAACGCTGGCTGACAACCTTGCAGGAACTAACGTAGTTAATTATATACATATTCTCCAACGCAGTATATGAAGTCAAATTGTAGGTGCCCAAATGTTTGTGAATATATATGATTAATTTCTAATCAGCAGCTTGAATGGCACTAGTATTAGTAAGTGCACCTTGTGTTGGACGTTGTGACTGAAGCTTAGCTAGGTAACGTTAGCTAATAGCTAGCTAGCCGACTAAAGCTTTAGCTTAGTTGCATTGCCATTGGTCGAGCAAAGGGGCGTAGGATAAAACTTCCGTCTTCAAGTTAAAGTCGAAATATCAACAAAAATAAATAAATATTAATACGAAATATCTTTTTTACTAAAACAAAAGTCACGTTAAGTTTTGTTGTCGACTCCCATGAAATATATTGCATATTCTGGTGTTATTTGTTGTGTTCTGTCAATATGCTGTCTATGCCACATGTGTGTCACTAAAGTTAATATTTTTGTTGTGTAACTAATGATGGCAAATCGTTTACAAATATAACGATAACATGTTTTACTTCACTATCAATAGGCTACTTGTATATTCCTACGACAGTATGTTGAGTCTTAACTGTAGTGTCACGGTGTAATAAGCAGTGGTGGGAAGTAACCGAGTACATTTACTCAAGTACAGTACTTAGGCGAATGCTACTTGTATTTTACTCAAGTATTTCCATTTTATGCTACGTTGTACTTCTACTCCTCTACATTTCAGAGGCAAATCTGGTAGTTTTTACTCCACTACATTTATTTAATATCTTTAGTTAATAGTTTGAAGATTTAGATTATTAATGCAAAATGTAAATTGATGTAATAAATTATGAATATTATTATGAATTAAGATACCCGACAGTATATACAGTAGTTCAAATAAGCCCCACTGTTATCAGCTACAACATTAAATTGATGCAGTTAATGCATCACTTATTATAATCCAGTAATATGATATTAATCTGAAATGGACCATTCTGCATAATAAATACTTTTTCTTCCGGTACTTTATTATTACAGTATATTTTGATGCTAATGCTTTTGTAATTTGAATGCAGGTCTTTTAGTTGTAAATTCAAAGGGTAAAGGGTATTTACAGTCTATGATTTTAACACTGTAGTAAGTATTGATCCTTTCACTGACTACTTTGTCTCCCTCTAGTGATCATTCAGGATATCTGCACTTTCCAGCAATCTGGTTTGCATAATAAATACATTTTGAATCAAACTATATTTTAATATTTAAATCAAACCTGTGTACTCCTACACTATATAGAAATATAAATTCCAACATGAATACTAAAATTGCCCTGTCATTAAGAGTGTTGCATATGAATCTACTGGAGCTAAAAGAAAAATACAAGAAATGTGACCGTGCCAGGGTACAGCTTTAAAAAGCTGTATTGAACAGTATTGCTGAGGTGTTAAGATAACATCCCATGAAAGCCCCTGTTTAATGCTGAAACATCATAAATCTCAATGAACACAATATGTGATTTACACCTATTGCAGGAAGTTTTTCAACCAGGAAATGGGGCCGTATTCCAGTAAAATCACCTTTTGTAATATGACATTAAAGAGGAAGTTGAATCCCCTTTGTGTGGTGTCTATTTTAGAGAGGGCTTTGCTTTGTCACACAGATGTTTGTTAAGAATATTTTTTGGCCATTTTGGCCTTTAATCGATAGGACAGTTGTAGGCAGGAAAGGGAGAGGGACGGGAAAGACTTGCAGCCAAGGGCCGCAGGTCGGAATCGAACCCTGGACCGCTGCGCTAAGGACTGAGCCTTTGTACATGGGGCGCACGCTCTACCAGGTGACCTACAAGGGCGCCCCCCACACGGATGTTTTTTTAAAAAACATAATGCTTGGCATGAATCTTCCAGGCTGTGCAGCGGCAGCAGCCCTTTGACTCGACACTGGAAAAGCCCCAGTTCCCCGGAGCCTCAGCCGACTTTGTGGATCAGCTTGATTTCATCCAGCCCAACGTCATCTCTGGGATCCCAGTGTATCGGGTGATGGACAGACAGGGAAACATCATCAACCCCTCTCAAGACCCTCAGGTAGAGTCCGCCTGCCTACCTCCCTGGTTATTAAAAGAGGCACTGTGACCTCCACTCAGTTAATGTGTTGGTGGTTTTGTATCTTTCTTCCCTGCTCAGCTCTCCAAAGAGACAGTTTTGAACTTTTACCAGAAGATGACTCTGCTGAACACCATGGACCGCATTCTTTATGAGTCCCAGAGACAGGTTAGTGTTTCCTCTTGCATTTCCTGGTAACAATGACACAGCTGAACAATGTTGAAAAGTCTTTTTTTTTTTTTTTTTTCTGTTACAGGGTCGCATCTCCTTCTACATGACCAACTATGGTGAGGAGGGGACACATATTGGTAGTGCTGCTGCTCTTGACCCAAACGACATAGTCTTCGGTCAATACAGAGAAGCTGGTAAGACTCAGACAGCATGTAATGTAATTTAAACAGGGACAATGCACAATTAAACATTAACCTTGTATAAAAACAAGGAGAGATGCATTGCACCAGGTTGTTGCGCAATTGCTATTTTCCGCCCATAGTCCCTGGGCAGGTATGTAAAACAACAAATATTCAATGCAAGTGAAGTACAAAAACATCAGAATATACAATTTTACAAACACATTCACACCTAATTTACAATAATACAAATGTGCAAAGTTGCATCAATAAAATCATCATGGGCTCAATCGTTCCCACAACCTAAAACCAGTCCCCACCTACCCCCCACCCCCTCCCAACAAAGCTATGCAATCAAAATCCTGACCCCTCCCATTACACACACACACACACACACATACACACACATACTCACTCAAAAATGTATGGCATGCTGTGGCTTTTCCTGAAATAATTTCCTTTTAGAAATAGGGTTACTTTTTAAGTTATGATAGTGATCAAAGCAAGTGACTTACCTTAAATATTATTTTTACAACTATTTTTTTGTAGGGAAGCTTTGCTCCAAGCTTGTTAGGCAGTTTTATCTAAAGAGGTGTGCCAGTGATCGCTTTGGTGCACAACAATCATGCGACTGGTGACATTTGAGGCAAACAATGCTTCCTTTAGTCAGCAACACACCCATGTCCAACTGCATCAGTCAGCATTCTGTCGTTCAGAAAAATCAGAAAGGTAGTCTTTATTTGTAGATCACATTTCGTACAGCAGCAAAAACTAAAATATAAATATATATATAATACATCTAGAAATAGACCATTCAGATAATGCTTCTTTAACAAAACATAGTTAATCTTATAGGGCTGAAAATAAAGATTATTTTCATTGTTGATTACTCTGTCGATCATTTTCCCTATTAATGGATTAGTTGTTTGGTCTATAAAATTGTGAAAAATGTGGATCAGTGTTTCCCAAAGCCCAAGATGACGTCCTCACGTCTTGTTTTGTCCTCAACTCAAAGATATTCAGTTTACTGTCACAGAGGAGAGAAGAAACTAGAACATATTCATATTTATCAAGCTGACAGAGAATTTATTTATTTCTTCATTAAAAAAAGTCTCAAACCAATTAATTGATTATCAAAGTAGTTGGCAGTTAATTTAATTCTTGACAACTAATCAATTCATTGATCAATCTTTGCAGCAATTTTGTCTAAAATGTTTACCCTCCCAACCCATCTCATCCCTTGGATGCTCCCCCTGCCCCTGTCTCCCCTTTCCATATAACCTCCTTACTAATTCCTACCCTCCAGCCTTTTGGCTCATAGACCTCCTGCATGCACATTGAGTTAATAATAACCATCAGTTGCCCAGGGTTTCTTATCTTGTGAGTAACAGTGTTATAATTCCAATGCTGCCCTGCAGGAGTGCTGATGTACCGGGGTTTCCCTCTGGATCTGTTCATGGCTCAGTGCTACGCCAACGCCGATGACCTGGGCAAGGGCCGGCAGATGCCCGTGCACTACGGCAGCAAAGATCTGAACTTTGTCACCATCTCCTCTCCTCTGGCCACTCAGATTCCCCAGGGTGAGCTGCTGTACACCTGTGTAAAGCTCTCCAGTAGCTGCAGATTGTTAGCTACAACCCGGTGTTGAATCCTCGACAGTGAAATACAGTCACACTTTACACCGTTAACATTAGCTGTCAGCATTGTAGCCGTGTTTAATCCAGCTACTAGCTAGCGGTTGGCTAACGTTAGCTGCTGTTGAGTATAGTGTTAACTAGCGTCACGTGCAGCGATGTTTCTGTTGCCTGTAACGTCTGTTTCAGAGCATCAGAGAGAAGTGCAGACATATCAGTGTCACCGAAACGAGGTGCCGAAATCCGCGTTGCTATTCAGTCTGGTAGATAACGGTCGTTAAGGCACCGGTGCCGTATTAGCACCGGATTTGGGTACCCAACCCTAGTCAGGAAGAAGATTTTTATAAGTAAATGTTCCAATCAATGATCCAGGCAGCGCATTCTCACCTCCCTCCTACATTTTACAGTCGAATGGTGGCTAGAACGGCTCTGGGTCAAAGTTCAATATGAAATGGATTAATCGGTCCTCAGATTAATTAATCGAAATTAACGCATTATTTTGACAGCCCTAATATATATATTTATTTATTTATTTATTTGTTTGTTTCAGCGGCCGGAGCTGCATATGCCCTCAAGAGAGAAAACATGAACCGGGCTGTGATCTGTTATTTCGGAGAGGGCGCGGCCAGCGAAGGGGACGCACACGCCGGCTTCAACTTCTCTGCCACGCTCGAGTGCCCGCTGATATTCTTCTGCCGTAACAACGGCTACGCCATCTCCACCCCCACCAACGAGCAGTACAGGGGAGATGGCATTGGTAAGAGGCGTTTTTCTGCTGTATTTAAACACATGTATTAGGAATTCTCAGCAGCTCTTATGAACACAAGATTCCTTCTTCCTGTGACTGAACAGCTGCTCGTGGTCCGGGGTACGGCATGCTGTCCATCCGTGTCGACGGTAACGATGTGTTTGCCGTGTATAACGCTACAAAGGAGGCGCGCCGCAGAGCCGTGGCTGAGAACCAGCCCTTCCTCATCGAGGCAATGACCTACAGGTTAGTTAGTTTGACGGATTTTTGACCATTCTGCATTTTCACTGAGAACGACTTTTAAGCTGACAGCTCGTTATACTGTGGTTATTAGAAATGTTTGATTTTTGCTCCTTAAATTTGTTTAAATTGGCAAACCTCTTTAGTTTGAGGTGAATGCAGAATTGTACGAACGTAGTCATTAGTCATAGCCCAGGTTACATATGATCTCTATTATAACCTTACCCTCCATAATGTTCCTACAGTAGCCTACAGTCTTATAATAGTCTCCAAAATACTGTAATACTTTTATAGTATGTCCCAAAGTACTAGGCCTATAGTAGCGTATTTCTATAAGATTACTATAATATTGTCCCAAAACTGGCCTACTATACAATTCCTATAATTCTTTTTCGTGATACAGCCTAGGCTACAATGACAAAGTCATGTTTAGCAAACAAACATGAACAATATACAGGATACCCCCAGGATCCTCCAACTTAAATTCAAGGCTTTTTAAGACCTTTTTAATACCATTTCAAATGAAATTCAATGTCAACTTCGTACCCATTCCGAAAGAAGTATGAGGGGAAAATGTCAAATCTGTATACATTTTAAACCCTAGAAAATAATGATGTACAAGTAGGCTACTTGAATTAAATAAAACAATAGAGCTGCAACGATTAATCGATTAGTTGTCAACTTTTGAATTAATCCCCGGTTTGAGTAATTTTTTTAAAGACAAAAGTAAAAATTCTTTGATTCCAGCTTGTTAAATGTGAATATTGTTCTAGTTTCTTCTCTCCTCTGTGACAGTAAACTGAATATCTTTTGAGTTGTGGACAAAACACTGATCCACATTTTTCACCATTTTCGGACATTTTATAGACCAAACAACTAATCGATTAATCGAGAAAATAATCAACAGATTAATCGACCATGAAAATAATCGTTAGTTGCAGCCCTATAAAACATTTTATTTAAATTATCAGTCGTATTTAATACAATGTATTGGATCATAATATAATCCAATAAAATAAGATACATTACACTGCATAATAGGCACTTTTACTTTTGGTACTTAAGTATATTTTGATAATACTTTTGTACTATTACTTAAGAAAGATGTTGAATGCAGGACTTGTAGGCTAACTGACAAGTAATTTGTAACTCTACAACACAGTTTTTTCTACTTTTACTGCAAGTAGTCCGGCGGCTGCTCGCTCTCTTTGTTATAAGACGCACACCGAGCAGATTAATGCGCTCAGAGATCCAATCTTTGCAGATAATAAGCCGTTAGCCTCTTAGCTTGAGCTTTGTCTGAAGGCGGCAAGCGGCCAGCCAGGTTCCGAGACACAGCGACACATTCCGCACAGCCTCCGCTCAGTTTAACCGCTATCCCCCCGGTACCTGTCAGAGGCGTGTTTACTTCGTGTCTCGGTCCTCTGGTGCGTCCAGCTACGGGCTTCGGTCAGTTTTTAATTACACTACACTAGTGTACACTACATTACATTAGTAACAGTTAATTTTGTTACAGTATGAACTTAATCCTAGGAAAGGCAAAAAAAAATACAAGACCTTTTGTAACGAAATCCAAAACTGAGACGGCTACTGCACGTCAACCGCCAATGAGTGAACTCAAAGCAGTCACCTGAGTTTTGCGTAGTTTAAAGTGACAAATCGCATCACCGTATTTTGATGTCAAAATGCATATCTACTACGCAAAATGCGTACAGGTTGGCAGGAGTTGATGTTTACGAGATAAAGAGGATGAGGTGGCAGGATTTGAATGGGTTGCAATTTGTAACAACACGATGAAGATGAGATTTGTTTTGAAGAGTTGTTTAAAATGTACTCGCCCCTAAAATGATGTAGTATGGGAAGGCGATAGAAGTTGAAAAGATCATTATTTGTATTCCTCAGAATCGGGCACCACAGCACCAGTGACGACAGCTCGGCGTACCGCTCGGTGGACGAGGTGAACTACTGGGACAAGCAGGACCATCCCATCTCCCGGCTGAGACACTACATGACCACCCGCGGCTGGTGGAGCGAGGACGACGAGAGGAGCTGGCGGAAGCAGTCGCGCAAGACGGTGATGGAGGCATTCGAGAGGGCCGAGAAACGCCTGAAGCCCAACGTAGAGCTGATGTTTACCGACGTGTACCAGGAGATGACGCCCGGTCTGAACAAGCAGAGAGAATCCATGTGGAGGCACGTGCAGCAGTACAAGGAGCACTACCCACTCGACCTGTACGATAAATAACTGCATCCACAGGGTGGAACCACTTGCAATTTGCTGACTAAATGTGGGAGTGGGTGACGATTGAGACTAACATAAACTGTTGCACACCTTTTACTGTATTCATACAAATATAGTTTTGATATGACGTGTGTCATTTATTTCTGCACAACTGAGGAAGAGAGATTTTGCTTTCAAAAATATTGTCCTTCATGCCTCTGGGTTTGGTGCCTTAAGTTAATAGATTTGCTGTCCGTAGTAGAGCTCTTTAATGAATATTAAATCACTCTCGTTACCACTGTTCTTTTTGCAGAGCAGCAAAAAAAAAACAGCTGGTGCAGTTTGAATGCAAAGGAAACTGACAAATAGAGCAATAATCGGTGGAATTGTACCCATGTTGTCTATGTTCCCTCTCCTGTAACTGTCCTCTCCAGTGATCATGGTATTTAAAACGTTTCCTTGTGTATCATTAAGGGGACGGACAAACTTGTTTTAAAAAAAAAAACTATTTGAATGGTTTTTAGTATACAGACCCAGATTTTAGATGGATTTGTATGCTGTGATGCTGTTACACACTATTCTAAATCCCAGAACTGTACACTCATGTTTCATGTTTGGTGTTTTGTGAAAAAATAAACTATGAAACTTTAATATTCTTGGTTCAGTTCTTTTTATTTTAAGTGACAGTGTAAGGGACAATAATGGAAGCAAATACGCCATGGCTTCAATGTCGCTGCAGTCAGCTATGTTTCCATCCACACATTTTTTATCCGAATTAAGTGATATCAAATGAAAAATGCCTTATGGAAACAGTAAAATTCGATTGAATTTCATGAATATCGACTAAAAGGAAATGCGTTCGGTTTCATCGGATTTGATCTTGATCGATATACGGCTTATGCGATAAACAATGGAAACGTTATTTGCCGAATAAATAATGAATTGCAATTAAGTTTTAGGTCATTTTATGGTTGCAACCCGCCACAAAACTAAGTTTTAGTTCATTTCCGCCCAGTATTTCCGCTCTGTTTGCACACATGGCGGGTGTCAACAAAGACAGATTTAAGTGGACGAACAAGGAGACGAGAGACTTTGAATTTAATTTACGAGCAAAATATAATGCTGTCGTTCCCACACCACAGGCCGCCTCCGTTATCGTCGGGCATTTACGTGCATCTGCATCTCCATCATCATAGCAATATGTTGATAGCGTTGTTTTCTTATAGCTTGATATGTCGCTATCAGCTGGCACATAAGCACTATTACAACTTGTGCAATATTGATCATTTGTTGGTAGGTGGCGCGATCCATTTTGTCTAGCAAAACTTTGTTCGCAAATGTTTGCTTGAATGTTGTGCGATTCAGTGCGAAAATGAATGGAAACACCTTAAAATGTCTCAAATCAATTCAATATACCCATTTGACCGCAAAACAGCATGTGACATCATTACGTGCAGGTTTTTATTCGCTTTAAAGCCGTTGGATGGAAACACTTTCACCAGCTTTATTCGCGTGAGTTTTTTTACCGAACTTAAGATAATTCGATTGACAAGTGGATGGAAACTTAGCCAGAGTTTCCTCTGTTTTTAAATCCCTGCATCTTTTGTTCACCATGGGTCCGTTTCAGAAAGCAGGTTTAGTGAAAACTCTGAGTTTTTTAACCCTGAGATGAGGGAAACTCTTGGTTTTCTGTTTCAGAAAGAGAGGTAACTTAACCTCTGAGTCAGTTACTATGGTAACTGAGCCTGTGAACCTAACCTGGTCGGGAGCAGGTGTCACTACCCGATGGGAGTCGAGTGCAGATGTGAGTTGCGCATGCTCAGATTTAAACGGTTTACGGCATAATGCCAAGGGATCCGGATCCGGCTGGATTGTGAAATCCATAAAATATTAAACTTTTCTCATTACAAACAATAACAGAAGATGGAAATCATTTAAAAAACGTGTTAGCTATCTGTGATTGTTTGATTGGTAACGTTAGCACAAAACACCATTCAAGTGACAGCCTTTGTTGTGTTTGATTGCTAACTTGTAGCCAGCAGTGAACGAACTTCGTTATGTAGGTCCATTTTCATTAAATTGACATTACAGATGTCTCTTGTTAGCAGGTTCTTGTAGGCTACTTCAGCCTCTAATCTACAACTGACATCAAGGATCATGCCGTGAAATATCCATGTCCATCAGATATGTACATAACCTTATCCGTCCTCCTATCACTAACGTCACCCATCGTGGACATGCTCTACATCCCAGCAGATTATTTGTGTCGCATTACGTTTTTTTTTGCAAACGGCAGTTTTATTTACAACATTGGTGATGCGGAGCATATTAGTAAAGCCACTGTATAGCAAAGTGCCTTCAGAAGAGTGTGACTCGCTCTGAAACGTGTTAAACGTTTTTGTAGAGTTCCCTAAACACAAACCAGTAAGAGATGTTAAAAAGAAAGAAATGATTGTAAATCATAATTCTGTTAATGATGGTGCTGCAACCTCAGAATGGGATTAGTAGTAGTTTACTTTTTAGCCCGCAGGATTGCACCTAAATGAAATTATAGGTGTAGCCTACTACCATTCCAGTTTTCACCAGTAATATTATAGGTTACCTGTGATTAAATATATTAATACACTATATTAATAATAATAATAATAATAAATTTTATTTGGCGGACGCTTTTCTAGATACACAAGGGCATCTTACATGTTCAAGAGGGCATAAAAGGAGAAAATACAATAAAATACTTTTAGCTTCATAGATATACATTTAACAAAATAGACAGCATCTGAAAAGTGCTAAGAAACATCAGAGAAGCAGTAAAAAAAAAAAGAATGTGTCTGGAGGGTTTCTATGGCGATGCAGTACTATGAAGAGTTCAAGATTAAAAGCTTTCTTAAAAAGATAGGTCTTTAACATTTTTTTGAATGAGTTGACTGTTGAATGCGGGAGGTGAGGGCATTCCAGAGTCTTGGAGCAGAACAGCTGAAGGCCCTGGCCCACATGGTGGAGAGGAGGAATGTAGGGGTGACAAGGAGGCCAGTCGAGGAAGAGTGGAGGGAGCGAGAAGGGACATAGCCTGGTAGGAGGTCAGTAATGTAGCTGGGTGCGAGATTATGGAGTGCTTTGTAGGTGATGAGGAGGGTCTTAAATTCAATACGGTAGTGCACAGGGAGCCAGTGTAGATTGATAAGGATAGGTGTGATGTGTTCAGATGATCTGGTACCAGTGAGGATTCTAGCAGCAGAGTTCTGAACGAGTTGGAGTCTGTTTGTAAGCTTAGAAGGGATACCGGTGAGAAGGGAGTTGCAGTAGTCCAGACGCGACGTGACGAGGGCATGAATTAGGGTTTCAGTGCTGGATTGTGACAGTGAGGGTCTGAGCCTGGAGATGTTGCGGAGGTGAAAGAACGAAGTCCGGGTAATCGCTTTAATCTGGGATTCGAATGAAAGGGAACTGTCCAGAATGACACCAAGGCTTTTGACTTGAGTTGACAGAGGGACAAAGATCTCATCTATGATAATGTTGAAGTATTGCTGTTTTGAAAGAGTGGATTTGGAGCTGATGAGCAGAACTTCTGTCTTATTGCCATTAAGTTTCAGAAAGTTTGTGTTCATCCAGTTTTGAATGTCTTGAAGATGAAGTTGCTGAGTAAGGTGGGAGGAAGGGGAGATGAAGGTTTAGTGGAGAGGTAGAGCTGGGTGTCGTCCGCATAGCAGTGGAAGTATTTTGTGGTGTCTCATGATCTTGCCCAGGGGAAGGAGGTATATAATGAAGAGGAGAGGACCAAGCACTAACCCCTGGGGGACACCCTGTGGCACAGTCGCAAAAGCTCGATTTATAGTGTTTTGAGTTGTACAAACTGTTGACAATATTAGAGCTTACGCATTGACCCGAGCAGCAATTTTCTCCCACACCAATTCTCGCTATTTTGCAGCTGCAGCCGTGTTACTTTTTTTTTTTAAACAAAATATATATTCAAACTCGCTGTATGTGAGCATGATTATTTCCGCCGACCAGTTTGTTTGTGGTTGTTGCCATGGTGAATTGAGTATCATGACTCCATTCATGCTGCCTTTTTATTGTGGTGGTGCACGTGCTTAACTCTGAGTGAACCTACTCTGAGTTGATTGAACCACCTCAAATCAGCTGTTCTGGAACGGAAAACTCAGGAGTTTCCCATCTCAGGGTAAATCAATTCAGAGATCAGGGTTAGACTCAGAGTTTGTTAAACCTCCTTCCTGAAACGGGCCCCAGTCCTATTCAACAAGTCAACAAGGGGCTGTGAATGCCCTTCCACAGCTTCTTGGTCTTCTGTGGGGAGCGCTGGTGAATCAGAAGAAGACTCTTATGTACACACAGGTTCTCACGATCCTCCTCCTTGACGTCAAATGTCTGAAAGCCGTCGTTTGCCTCAGGAGAAACCCCCACAGCCTTAATGCACATCCCAGTGTAGACGTCGTCGATGGGGAAAAAAGGAATGACACGTGAAACTGAATGTAGGGGTTTCAGCAACGCTCCAGAGATCAGAAAACCGCCCCCGCCGGCATACGCAGGGTATGGGCCATCATAGAAGCTCAGGGGAATGTAGTACTTGCTTGTAGGGTCCCTGAGGGGATTTGCTGTGCTTATGACATGTCCAACATACAACCGAGAGGCCTTGGAAGCCTCCAGAGACTGCAGGTAGCCGAGTATCGCCGGTGTGTTCACAAATACATCGTCATCCCCGCTAAAGACGAAGGAGGCGTTAGGGCAGGTTTTCAGCATCCACTGGAGGAACATGTTCATTTTGAGCGTCAGGTTCAAGAGCGATTCGTGGAAGTCCCACTGCACCAGGTCCTTAAAGTGGCTTGCTTCAAATGACAGCAGTGGTGCGAGGTGGGGGTCGTCCGGCGGGGGGCTACCCAGCAGAAACACAGTGCGCACTCGCAGTCCACTCTGATGCGTCCCCTCTCGCCCCCAGGTCTCCCGCACCGCCTGCCTCCGCTCAAAGTTCCCAGGGGTTGACTTGATAGCAAAAAGCAGGAAGGTCTGGTTGTCTCCCTTCCCGTCGCCAGAGATGCACTTGTTGGGTTGATTGAGCAGGACTGGAGGGCTCCTGCACTTCATGCCCTGCAAAAAGTCTTGTAATAAGACAGGGTAGGAGGCGAAGTCGTGCACGTTGTTCTGCAGAAGCTCTTGATTCGTCTCCCTGCAGCCGGACCAATTGGTATCATGTCTGAAAGGTTCTTCTCCCTTGTCCAGATTCCTGAGGGCAGAGTACAGCAGGCGGTTCCAGTATGCGGCGTTGTGAGGGATGGTCTGTCTGAGGATATCAGAGATGGACACATCAGGGTGAGGTGTGGTGGAGGATGGTGTCTTCACATCGCTGTCTTGAACCTGGTGGCTGGGATGCTTCAGGAGCCCGCCGGGTCCAGCCCTGCGGCTGTAGGCCGTCTCCAGGTGGAGCGTCGAGTAGAAGTAGATCAGGAACAAAGTGACCAGGACAACCATGGCACTTAAGGTTTTAATACGTCTCATTGGCTCGAGGGGAGTACACCAGGCTGTACGGTGTGCCGTTCCTAGAAATGGATCATCTTTCATGGGAGATGGCCCTGGGACCTGGCGTGTTATCGTCTCCACATTACACAGTCTCTGTCAACAGGCGACACACTGGGTGTACCTGCCAACAGAAATAAATGATACGACACCTTCATGTAAATCAACACATTGCAAACTTCACAGCCTGGAACCTCAATAGAAATTTACATTTAGCTTCAATAAGTATAGCATTAAATGCAAATTGTGAGTTATACTGCCAGATATTCCCATTGTTTTGTCAAACCACAGATTCTTTTTTTTGTTTGAAATAATACACATATATTTACATATTAAAAAGTAAATGAGTTTGGCTGCTTGTTTATTCTCGTCCTTTGACATTTAGTACATTTTTAAATGCTGAGAGAGGCACATAATCAACACTGACATGCCTTATAAACAATCTCATTATTTCAAGGTTGCATAGTTTTCAGTATGAGGTGAGCATAAATTTCCCAAACCCATGGCACTTCCTGGAGAGAACAGAGCTGCTTTTAGTACCGATATGTAAAGTTACAATTAAATGTCAGAATGTGTCTGAATATGTGTCTAAAGTGTCTGAATTTGCCGCAGGTTATGTAGTCTTGCAAAAAGGTATCCTGCAGCTATACTCTGATGGGACGCACCTGAACACACCATTCTCCCAGGTGTTTAATTAGGAGCAAACGGTTTTGTACAAATAACAAGCAGTTACAGTGAATCCTGAGGGGACTTCCTAATTAAACAGCCTCACAATACATTCTGAACACACCTGAGGTGTATGAATTTAAGCATAAGCTGGGAAAATGAAATGCAAATGGTTACCAAGTTACAGGCCATTACGGATGGCAACCTAAGGAGGATCAACCTGCCGAGACTTTAAGCACACTGAGTTACAAAAGACACCAGTTGAAACCTTAACCTTTTTGTTACCATTGCTAAAATCTGTCAAATGTGTTTGCCATATCAAACTACAAACACTATTAAGCATAAACAAACAACTTTCAACCGTAACATTTGATGGGGAAATATATTCATTAATCCAAACCCTGTATTACCCTTACATACTAAGGGTGTTGAAATGAATCATTGCATCGATACATCACGATGCAGACCTGGACGATTCTGCATCGATTATTGCCTACTGATGGTACTTGTTAATTTTTCGGTCGCTGCTTTTGTAGTTTCTGCCTTTTGTCTGTTATTTGCTGTGTTCAGACTCCGTTACATTCAGGAAGTGTCCTTTTTAAGAGCAGATACATTCAAAATGGAGAGTTCAGATATATCTGACTGCTTTAATTTGTTGATGAAAACCGTAGTTAGTAATATATAATAATATTGAGGAGGTGACGCATCGTGATATGGAATTGATTCGAATCGTTGACAGGATAATCGTAATCGAATCATGAGACCAGTGAAGAATCACTCACCCTAGAAGGCACCATTATTTGACTATAACTCTAATAATTGAGTCTCTGAAATACTGTAACGGGAAAAGGTGTATGTCTGCAGTTAAACTACATGACGATATAAAGCTGTGAATGTTGAATTGAATAGTCAATGCTTAAATGCAATTAGATGAGAAGGCTACTGCCTGTTTGTTATATATGGTTGTTTAACGGTGCTCTAAGCGATGTGCCGCGTTTTTTAGGCTACAACATTTTTTGTCACATACAGCAAACATCTCCTCACTATTCCCTAGCTGCCTGTCCCCTGAACACACTGTAAAAAAAACGCAGTCTCTGTAGACAGCCCAGGCTCCACAAACGGCAAGAAAAACAAACTGTGCCAACCTGCACCACCAAACATAACAAACAGTGTTCCAGCCAATAACCGACAAGAAGGATTTGGGGGTGGGGGTTGGGGGGGTTAGTGCGTGGAAGGGAGGGCGAGGGGACGGGATGAGGAGGGAGGGGCGAGCTAGCCTCCGTTTTGTTTGACAATACTTCGAACGTCAACAAGAAGTGACGTCACCCAACATCGCTTAGAGCACCTTTAATAAAGTGTGTTTAAAAAAAAAATAATTGAGTGTATTGTGCTTTTGCTACACCCAATGGTGCAAAAGGTGTCTACGTGCTAGGACAACAGGTGTTCTACAACTTCTCTGGTCTAAGTTAGGCCGAATGAAATATAAAGGTGCAGCAAACCCAAAATGTAATGTCCCCATATGAGGACGCATGGTCGCAGATTAACCTGGAATTAAAAAAAAAAAGAGAAGGTAGCCTAACACTTTTTAATAAATGGTACAAATCATATAGGCCTAGGATAGTTCTGTATTGTTTAACCAAAGCATGACTCGTGATTCAATGCAAGATGGAGGCCTATCATGAATTCCTGTTGCTCACCCATTGACAAATCATCAAATCACCAGGACTTTATGTAGTTATTCACACTTATCAGATCATCAATTAAGGACTGTTAATTCAGTTATTTCATAAATTAATTATGCGACCAAATTAGTAACAGTAACAAAAGGCCTACTTATTCTCGCAGAAATACAAAGCTATTTTTTCCCCCAGATGAAAACAGACTATGCTGATGCACTATGCCAAAAACCCTCCAGCAGGTGTCAAATTGATAAGACAGGAATTGATAAATAAAAAAAAAAAAAAAAAAAAGTTTAAAGGGTACCTACCTTTTTTTAACATGGGCCCCATTTACCCAATGCATTTGTAGACTGATGTGAACAAAAATCTTTGAATTTGGTCCAGTATTCCAGAGAGAATGAGAATAGTTACTGTTCTGCTATCAGGGAAGTTGATCTAAACTTTTGTGTAACTGGAACTGGAAGATGTCTACTTCCTAAACTCAGGATCAATGCCCACAAGCAGAAGCAGAAGCGGCAGAAGAACAATAACATCCAGCCATTCAGATCCTACCGACAGAAGAACAATAACATATCCAGCCGTTCAGATCCTACCGACAGGTGCACAAAAACCGCATCATTTGAGTTTTCAACCCCACGCTTTTCTTTGATGGTTAGTTTGTTCGGCTGGAGATAAGGCGGTGACCTACCATGATATTTACACAGAGCGCTGCAACAAGAAAGGAGCTTTAATACAAACACGGTTTGCGCTGCGCTTGCCGCTGGGTTTCAAGTTTCAACCAGGTGTATAAATCTTTGGGCGCAGCGGCATTGCGAGCCCGCGGCAGCGCATTTAAGACCCAAACGACCCGGCTAGTAGCCTACAGCCTTCTGAATGGAGGAGCTTGAATTGAGGAGCTTCTACCCTCCGACTTCACGACACTAAAAGCAGTTTCAGTGGTGTAGTCTATGTATTCTTGTGGGTATATTGGCCAGAATCTGCATTTGGGGGAGGGGGGGCAGGGTGTCCTCCCCCAGGGAAGTTTTGAGCATTAACGACTTCATTTATTGTATTCGGATACACTTTTATGCACCAGTTTACGGTGGCAATAGCCTATGTGAAGAAGAAAAACACAGATGACAATTCACGATATATAAAAAATATATATAATGGAAAGTATGTTGTTGCGTGTCATTGGGCATTTTTAGGTAGGTATATGGAAATCCTGGAGGTTACCTGCGTATCAACTACACCACTTAAGTTTTTAAAAGCGGCGCGAGAATGCTGCCAGCACACCGGGTCCGGTGCGAATTAAACGCGTTACCGTGTTCCGTTTTCGTCAACAAAATAAGAAAGAAGCGAGGCTGCCCGGCAAGTGTCCACGTGCGCGTGGTCCCGTTGTTTTTCCAAAATGAATAAAGAGAAGTGACCGGTTAGGTTACCTGAAGCTAGGTCCAGCGCAGCTCCACATAGCCCAGGTGTGTCACGGACGCAGGTGCCTTTCAGAAGTGGAATGAGCTTGAGTTAACAGTAACAGTAGGCTATGCTAGTCTCTCAACAGCTGCCACTAGTCTCTCAATGCCGCTCTCGCCCTCGGTAAGCATCTCTGTCGACGGCCTTTTGTACATATACAGAGGCTTGCAAAAGTATTCATACCCCTTGAACTTTTCCACATTTTGTCACGTTACAACCACAAACGTAAATGTATTTTATTGGGATGTTATGCGACCAACACAAAGCGGCGCATAATTGTGAAGTGGAAGGAAAATAGGGTATGTCTCTACCAGCTTTGCACATCTAGAGACAAAATAGCAAATCTCTGGTATGTTCTTTGGGCTTCACAGAACAGCTATATTTATACTGAGATTAGATTACACACATGTGGACTCTATTTACTAATTAGGTGACTTCTGAAGGCAATTGGTTGCACTGGATTTTATTTAGGGGTAAAGGGGGCTGAATACTTTTGCACGCCACACTTTTCAGTTTTTTTATTTGTAAAAAAAGTTGAAAACCATGTATCATTTTCCTTCCACTTCACAATAATGCGCCTCTTTGTGTTGGTCTATCACATAAAATCCCAATGAAATGCATTTACATTTGTGATTGTAATGTAACAAAATGTGGAAAAGTTCAAGGGGTATGAATACTTTTGCAAGCCTCTGTATTTAGGCTACGTGTTTATATGCTGAAATTCAAGTCCGTCTGCACAAATGTTCCGCAATAATTCACAAGAACCAACATCAGTTTTTATAAATTTAGTAGGAACTGACAGGATTACATTTTACTTGAATTCTAATTTATATACAAATACATTGATAATGGAATCGGTGCAGGTCTGCAGGCAGGTGGAGGCCACGCCCAGGATATCTGAGACAGGTTTATTCAAACGTTTGACAGGAAACATCACTGATGTACACATTATTTAAGTAAATATGTCTCATGACAAATCACCGGAGGGTACATGAGCACAGTGTTCAGATCAGTAAAGCTCCTTTTTTATTCAATGTATTGCATTTCATGCAGGCCTTTTTCCAGCCTGGTTAGTTATGACAGAAAAAAACAAACAAATAAGACTTTCCAAAAGAAAGTAAGAAATAACTCCTATACACTGGAAAACGGCCGCTCTAGTTTTCTCATGCTTACCAAACCATGCAAATGTTCACAAAAGTGATGAGCTTCTTTCACCTTTGTGAAATAAAATCACTTTAAATGGAAATGACAGAAACAATTAGCAAATTAATTGATAACAATTCTAAAAGCATGATTTCTTTTTTTCATCAAATCTAGGTGTTCGCATCCTGAGAACTTTGCAGTTTAAGGCAAAGTGGGTATTTGCCGTGGAATAACCTCAGAAACTGTCGCTGGGCCTCTCTGCTTGGAGAGAAGCTCTGCAGCTGACATGAAGTGCTGTTTAATTACAGGTGCCCTGATACACTCGAACATCCAAAAGTACCAAAAGCCAATGTATGTGTGTGTGTGTGTGTGTGCTTTAGTCTATATTGGCATTTTGGTCAGTCGAGTTAATTCTGAAGCACATTCTGGAAAACATTTTGTTGATCAAAGTGAGTAAATTGGCATCCTCTCATCAATTTTATAACAAGAAAAAGAAAATAAAAACTTTATTATACAAGGGTGCTGGTATGAGTATTAGGTATTGCAGCCCATTACCAATACTTTAACTGATATTGGGCCAACACCTGGATCATAACAATATACAACTAACATACTGTGTGCGGCATGCACACGGGGGAAAATAGTGTTCATACCTGTAAGGACCATTTCTGGAGCATTGAGCTGAGCGGATTAAAAAGGCAAGAACAAATACTGCAGATGGTGGCAAAGAAACGCAGCATCTGAGAGGGAATATAAGGGTCTAATGGTCAAACAATTAAGATTGCTGCTAGGATAGAGGGGAGACGCTCAAGGCAAAAAGAAGAATGATGCAAGTCGGCTGTAGAGGGCTTGAGACTTGTCCGGAGCAGGAAGTGGGGGAGAAGGGAAGGGGGTCAGCGCAGGTCGCTCTCCTCGTCCTGGATGGTTTTCTTGATGCGGAGAAGCATGGTGGTGAGCCACTGGTCCAACCGTGAAATGGTGTCGAATTCCTTCACCTGAGAAATGAGCAGTTACCCAATATTAAATACTAAATCACATACAGCTGGAAACACTGTAGGACACTAGTGTCAGTCCAGGATTTTTTCATGTATTGCTACTGCTGCAGAAACTTGTTTATTCTGCTGAAAAAAAACAAAAAAAAAACTCACCGAGTCAGTATAGGCATCCACGTTCTGTTCTTCATAAGCATCTAGAAGTTTCTGGTTGGATAAAAGCAATCATTTTTTAACATTAGAAAGGCTGCCTACAGACAGAAATACACCGTGGGGGTGAAGAAAACAACTGAGATGCCAAAACTACAGACTATAATACACTGTCTGCCACAGGGATGTGTGCTGCACACCTGTACGTGGCTCTAACACCATTGTCAAGTTTGCAGACACTACGGTGATTGGTCTCATCAGCAACAACGATGTGATGGCCTACAGGGAGGAGGTCCAGCACCTATCATTGTGGTGCACTGACAACAAGTGACATTCTACTGCTCTTCATACTATTCATCCTGCACATACACTTATTCTTACTACTCTTATGTTACCACACTGCACATAGCTGTACATATCTGTTTATATGGTTCATACAGAATATCCATATTTAATCTGTTTTTCTTATTATATATATTCTGCTAATACACTGCATATATCTATATTATTCTTACTAATATTATAATGTCACTGCTACTACATTGCACATATCTGCCGTATTTATTCTGCTCTTATAACACTGCAATATATTTCTTGTCCTGCTTATGCACCACCTGTCTATACTTTGTATATCACATTGCACTTTTCTGCTTTTTGGCACTTCTGGTTAGACGCAAACTGCATTTTGTTGTCTTTGTACTTGTACTCTGCACAATGACAATAAAGTTGAATCTAATCTAGGGCTGTTCGATTATGAAAAAAAAAAAAGATCATAATCACAATTATTTAACACGATTACTCATTGACTTTTGGAAAGATGCTGCAATTTCTGAACTTAAAAAAACAGTGAAGCTGTTAGAACAAATCAACAGTGCAAACACCTTGAACTGTGAAATTGTGTAGAAGTTAGCAAGTCATCAACAGATTGGACTGAAAACAACAGAGACTGTCGTTTGTACGTGGATTTTAGGGCCAAAATAACACCGAAGCCTACCTTCACCAGCTTGCATTCTCGAGAGTCTGAAAAGGCGGGAAACATCTCCTCATACTTCTGCACAGCAAGCTGGGTGACAAGAGGATGATTGTTAGAAAAAGGAAGCTCATGTTAAGGGCCGTCCACGCCAAGAACGATAACTATAACAATAACTTTAAATATATAGTCTTACAAATCATTTAAACTCAGGTGGATGACAGAGTCCACGTCACAGCTATGACGACAACAGTGGCAAACGATATCGTTGGAATCACTTTCAGAGCGATTTAGTGAATGATAGAAACATTGACAGCCCCAACCCTGGCGTGTGTTGTGAGAAGATAACAGTCCCGGTGCGGGACAAGAAGACAACACCCCAGAGCGAGGGGGATAAGAGTTTAGGGAAAGGATAGAACGGGGCTCACTCGGTGGAAGAGATCCGTGGACCGGCTCTGACTATTTGTCTGTTGCTAGGGAAACTTAGTCTCTGCTTTGTGATCCCACAGATCCGCAGATCTGTCTGTAACTCTCATGCTATACTAATTAAAACCTACTCATTCGAAATAGTACTATCGTCTCATTGATTCTTGTGTAGGATCGGTGTAAAACCAATTTAAGAATACGCGGGGAAGAGTAACTGGAGTCAGGTTTTGGTACCCTTTTTTAGGGACACACGGAGGATTTCCACAACAGATGGTCGTGCCGTGCCGGCAGGTGACACTGCGGTGAGGTGTATTTGTATTACACAGGTAGGCCAGTGGCGTGGCGTAGTGTGACATTTCCTCTCAGTGGGGCAATCCTTTAGGTAGCTGTGTATTTTTGTACTTCTAAACATTGGTACTTTGAAAGAATTTCTCAGGTCACAGAAACTACTGAGGGTGAATGTTGTGCTTTGGATGGTTATCATACGGTCGGTGATGTGTCTGTTTTTTTGTTCCGGTGCTCTGCACAGAACTGACGCCCGCCCGCCCGCTCTTATCGCTGGATCTTTGGAGCACTGTGCACCGCTGTTCTCTAGAAAGAGGCAGCCATGTCGGCGTCCCCAGGGACCGCCAGTAGACAATAACCTTATATTTTTTTGGTTCATAAAAAAGTGTAGAGACATTCCTCTATTACGGTATGTATTATCATCAGCTGGAGCGTGCAGTGCAGGATTTACTCTGGGGCTGCACA